>NC_045747.1:26009217-26024865 GCF_008692095.1 Etheostoma spectabile | reverse complement strand
TTGGGAGGTCCAGACCAAGACCGCGACCAGTCCTGCTAGAGGGAGTTGAGGTGGAGGCAGTCCAATCATACAAATACCTTGGGCTGTGGCTGGATAACAAACTGGACTGGACAACACACACCAACCACCTGGACAGGGAGACACAGAGCAGGCTGTACTTCCCAAGGAGACTGGGGTCCTTTAACATCTGCAGCAAACTGCTGTGGATGTTTTACCAGTCTGTAGTCACCAGTGTCCTCTTTTACACTGTTGTGTGCTGGGGAGGGGCAGCATATCCAAGAAGGACACCTCCAGGCTGGATAAACTGATCAGGCAGGCCGGCTCTGTGGGCGGCAAGAAGCTGGACTCACTGGTGACGGTGGCAGAGAGGAGGACGCTGGAAAAACTGCTGGACATTACTGAAAATGCCAGCACCCTCATCAGCACCCAGAAGAGCCTGTTCAGTGGAAGGCTGCTCCTTCCCAGGTGTCGGACCAGCAGACTCAAGGACTCCTTTGTCCCTCATGCCATCAGACTGTACAACTCCACACTCGGGGGGAGGAGGAAATAGGGCAGAGAGGACAATTCATACACATACACACCTGGACTCACATAAATACCTGGACACTTTAACACTTGACTCGACACTGACACTTTATGATAATTTATGGTAAATGTCTTTTAACGTGTTTTTATAGCCAAAGGTTTTCATTTTATTTTTATTATTATTATTATTATTACATTATGATATTACTGTTATCTTTATACTGTCTTCATCTTTTTCTCTTTATACTGTATTCATCTTGCTAAAAACGGATGCTGGAAATTTCAATTTCCTTGAGGGAGTCATCCCAAAAGGATTAATAAAGAGAAGTCTAAGTCTAAGCCATATGGACAAAAAAGTAAGAGAAAAGAAAAAGAGATTAGCAGTCCGGAGGATAATTAGTTGAGATTGTGTGTGCGTGCATCCTTGAGAACTGTAAGTCGTATAACTTATGTTGTCAGTTCATTTAAGCCCGCTATTGGTCTATAGTTCTCTAGCTAGCTAGTGATTTAGTTGTTTGTGTTCTTCACCTGTTACCTAGGTTACACCTGGCTGTTGATTCATAATGGAGATTGTTGAACGTCCTTGCTCACGTTTGAATTTTAGGTGCGTTATTTACATGATACAGTAGTTACACTGCATTAAGATAAAGTAATTAATAGTGGGTTTGTTGTTATTACTTGCTAGCATATAAATTCCTATAAATTGTGTATGGTAGCCGTTACAATGTTATTTATTTATTTGCAGAACCACACGCAAACAGCCATAGCAGAGCTACCCACGCCCGTATTTGTCCTGATGCTTGATTGTAATAAAGCATCAACAGAGAGAAGTTGTCTCCAGCCGTGTTTAACAAACATACTTGGGGGCAAGTTGGAAACTAGAATAAGGTTTAAATACAGTCCTAATCTAGTCCTCACTTACAAGTTTCACATAATTTCACTGGAGTTACCTTTATTATTGTTTGCGTCATCAATACCAAATTCATTCTAATTGGATGGGAATAAACTGTGCGTTGCACTTGACGCACCACTACAAGGCGACTCAATAGATTCAGAGGCATTCATTTGCGGCAAATGATCGCGGCTTGATGGCGCTAACGTTAGCATATAGTAGTGTGGACGCCAACATGATTGAAAATGAAGAAAAGAACCCAGAGATTCAGCAGACAAGCAGCAAGACATTCCCATCATCCTCGGCCTTATCCGAGAGAGATGTTGGAGATAGTAGGCATCAAGAATGACTTCTGGTCAATGTGCTGGGAAACTCCAAAGTATGGGGAACTTATTAATTAATAACTGTATAGTAATTCATATTTTATCCTTTATTTTCTTTCTGAAAGACATATTTGAGCACACCCACATACATGTAGATTCCTTTAAATGTTGAGGGGACAATTAAAAAAGAGAAACTGGATCTGTGAATTCTCACAGAATCACAACTGAATTCATATCTTGCTGCTCAGTCAGACTCTCCCAGTATCTGTCATGATAATCATATCTGTGATGTTTTAGGCCTATTGGCAGACATCCATTTTAAAATGTATGCAATGGCATATAAAGAGCCTTTTCTCCATGTCCATTGAAGTTTCTCAGCTTTTAGTCTAAAAAATGGTCGTCATTCACAAGGCTACTTTTACTTTTAAACTTAAAGTAAATTTCCAAGCCTGAACTTTGTTTCTTATACTTGAGTAAATAATTTAAATTAGTACTTCTACCAGAGTATTTTTAACACAAGTATCTGTACTTCTACTTGAGTACAGGAAGGGATTACTTTTGCCATCTCTCCCAGCCTACATGGCTAGCAGATTTTTAATATTACCAGTCAATCAGATTTTCCACTAGCCATGTTTTTTAGTTTGTTTTCTGTTTTTCCTAACATTTAATTTCAGCTTCTCTGGTTTATTTGGCTCCAATCTTTTCGTCTTCTCCGTTTTTCAGCATAGCTTGAAATGGATACCACACACGTAGCCTGTAGCCACCAGTTGCACGACACGTCACAACATGGTGTTCATGGGAAATGTAGGATTATTTCTACAATCAGTATTGCTAAATAAAGATGAATGAAGCCAAATACGCACAAAACCTCTTAAATTTCTTGGCGGAAAAACAGACCAATCTGGCAGCCGTTATTTGCTTCACTCATCAGCAGCCAAATTGGCTAGTAACTTTACAATGTTACCTTCCAAAGTTCATTTTTACCCGTATTTGGCAGGATGGCAGGTGTCAATTTTATGCTCTGTTGCTAACAGCCTCACTGTTTAGCCTACTGTTCACTGTTCACCATGTCAGAGCTGTGATAGGTTTCTGCTAATGCATTGAAACATGCTTCTGCAGCGGCCAGGTAAAAAACATTGTATTAGCAAAACACGGGTAGCTTTGCTTTGAATTAGCCACAGGTGAAGCAATCTCTTTTTTGAAACGGAACGTGAGGATTGTTGACAAGAAGGCGGAGGTGCGGAGCATAGTGGCAATGGAGGAGGGTCTGGCGAGTCCACACAGCATTCCAAGATGAGAGAAACATGTGCTTTGGGCGGTGCTAAGCACTGGACGGAGCAACGGTGCGTCGGCAAAATAGCCCCAGGAAGGAACTTGTTTTGATGGAACATGTGTACATTCAAAAGTTGTTTTAGTTGTCAACAGAAAACTCAGATTTGACAGATAGTCTAGCTAGCTGTCTGGATTTACCCTGCAGAGATCTGAGGACCAGGTAACCATAGTCCTCAGATTGGACAGATAGTCTAGCTAGCTGTCTGGATTTACCCTACAGAGATCTGAGGAGCAGTCAACTATAGTCCTCATAAATCCAACGGAGGTAAAAGGTAACGGACATCCCGCCAAAAATGAGGGACATCTTGCGGAAGTTCCTGCGGCACTGGAACAATCACGGAAATGAAACGTCGTCGATATAGACTAGGTGGGTCCACAAAGAGCAAGGTTCTGTCCAAGGTTTCTGCCTGTTAAAGGATATGCAATTGCTTTTGGGGGGAATTGTTGGGGTCTCTGTAAGTTACAGAGTGTGGTCTAGACCAACTCTATCTGTAAAGTGTCCTGAGATAACTGTTGTTATGATTTGACACTATATATAAAGTGAATAGAATTGGATGCACAGTGTTGCAGAAGCTACTGCAATTATAGCTACTCTTCATTAGAAGTAGTTAAGCTACAGCTAAAATGTTTTACTTTTGTTGAAAGTAGTGGACGTAATTGCCACTATTCATTCTCGTTTGTGATGGTGTAAAAAACAACCTGAGAGACGGATGGGCTTCAATCAAATTAGATGTTTTCTTGGACCTATCAAACTGTTCAAGCAATAGGATTGTATGGAAATGGAAATTGCCATGCAAGTTGTTGTTGGTTGCTCTGGACTTTTTAGCCAAGACTTCAGATTTTTAATTTCACTTGCAGAACAAATATTTAGTTTGTCCCTCTGCATTGCTGGACAAACTATTCCTCAACTTGTCTTAACTTGCTCGGAATCACGAAGTAGAAAGAAATGGAAGGAGCAATTTACCTGGATGTCAAGTGGACTGCTGCACAGTCTGTCTGGGTAGGCCTCGTGCAGGTCAGACACTTTTTCCCAGTCTCCAGATCCCCTCTCATCATCCCTGTCAAACCATTCTGTCCACTCTGCCTCTGTGAGACACACACACACACACACACTCACCACACACACCACACACACACACACAAACACAAAAACCAGAAGCTCCCGGTTCAGTGGTCACACAGCCAGCATTGGATATTAGAATAACTACGTCAAGGCTTTGACTTGTAGTCCATTTGGGCGTGCAGAGAACATTTGTAGCAGAGTAATTGAAGGGCCTCTTCTCTGTCCCATGTATGTGTCTGGTGTGGACTGTGAGATTGCAATCTGAAGCTCGACACACACGCACGCACGCACGCACACACTCAAACATGCACTCACACACACAATGCTGGAACATATGTCTCACAGCCTTTTCCACAATGTGTATATCTGCATGCTGGAGTCTGGCAGTTTGATTTAAATAGCTGCTATCTGATGGGAGATGAAAAACACGTAATTGGAATATGCTTTGACTGATGTTAAAGGAAGGGTCAATAACAGCAGCACACCAGACAGCTGGGTCTGAGGCAGACTTATTGATGAGAAAATGATTTGGTGATGATATCACCAAAGCTCATCAATTACGGCTCAGGAAGAATTTAAAGTGACATAAAAGTGAGATGACGGAATAAGGAGTTGGTTTCTCTGTGTCCGCCTGTGTGTGTGTGTGTGCGTGTGCGTGTGCGTGTGCGTGTGTGTGTGTGTGTGTGTGTGTGTGTGTGTGCGTGTAGACTTACCTTGCACCCACTGGCTGCTGATGGTGATTGTGAAACGGTCTCCAAAACTCGACTGAAAAACACGAGAGCTCCTGGCCTCTGAGGAGGCTTTGGTTCCTGAAAACACACAAACACACACACACACACGCACACACACGTGTTTTTACTAAAGTATAGGGAAGAGGATTAGGGCCACATGTGAAAACATCTATTTCAATTCTGAGATTAAAGTTCTCAGAATTCTGACTCTTTTCTCAGAATTCTGAGATTTAAATCAGAATTTTTTTCTCAGAACGCAAATACATTTTTTCACATGTCCCCCACATGGCCCTAATCCTCATCCATAGTCATAAGATCAGTTTGGTAGCAAAAATGGATTTCTACCTTGGTAGACAGCGTGACCCTCCACAGCAGAAGAAGCGTCTCCTTTTACCACAATAAAGGTCCAGGGATGCCTGTAACAGATACAGAGGTGAGACATAAAGCAGGGGAAAGAGAAAAGAGGTGATGGATTGGACAAAGGAAAGGAGAGGTGAGGAAAGGCATTAAATGGAGAAAAAAGAAGGAAGAAGACAGAGAAGGAAAGGCAGAGTAAAATAATAAACACACATAGAAAACGCAGGTGAAACGTGAGGAACAGCTACATTAGACTGTATGCACACACACACTACATTTCTAATAATGAACAAAAGGAGGGAGCAGCTGACATTCACAAGTAGGGAGTCTGGGTAATTAAATGAGATATCCCACCATGCATCACTCAGATAATGACATGCTGCCTGTGCATGTGTGTTACAGGTCTGACTAGTGTAGGGGACAGGGAGATGACGATGTCTGCTGTCTGATCTTAAACACAACACTCATCCCCATGGGGACCACAGGGACTTGTTCACTGAATTTTGCACAGATATTAAACAACTCAAAAAAAATAAACACATCTCCACCTCAAGCAGAAAAAATAAATAAATAAGCAAAAGTCCCAAAATTCTGTGTCATTTGCTGAAAACAACCGCACATTCCATTTAGGTCTGCTCAACATTGCCCCCATTCAAAATGAATGAAAAGACCTGCGTTTCCGCCAGACCGTCTGAGTGCATTTTGTGTGTGTGTGCGTGTGCGTGTGTGTGTGTGTGTGTGTGTGTGTGTGTGTGTGTTGTGTGAATGCACGCTTAGGAGGGTATTTATAGGAATGCTGGAGGAGGCACGGTTGAGGTGTTGCCCTGCTGCTGATATTCTGCTAGGTAACTTCAATTAATTTTTGCTGAAGTGCAGCAGTAAATATATGCAAATAACATAACTGAGAATGTATTGCAGTCACTGTCTCATAAATTCCTGCTTATTAAAATGTCTCTGGGTGCGCCACAAATTGCACAGCCTCTGTTGCCCGATGAAAAAAGTGTTGGCCTGTTTGGAAACAGTGTGGCGAGAAGGCGACAAGAGTCGTTAGGCAGGAATCCCTCTGTCCCCTCCATCGCTCCCATCCACTTACTCCATCCTCTACAGCATCCACAACCATGGAGCAAAGTGCAAATTGGGAAATGGAAAATGAACTTGAGCTGTGTCCCCGTGTTCTTTATGTAACCCTCTCAGTGTTCCCTGCGGTCTCCTCAGCAGCATTAGGTTTGGCCAGGCTCGGAGGCTTACCGCAGGGCCAACATTACCAAGATTCACCAGCATCTTCATACAGCCCACAACAAGGACTCGGCATACTATAGCTGACTAGCACTTTGCAAAACAAAACACATTCACACAAGCTTGTGGGTTTGCTATGCAAAGTCTTCTATCCAACAGTTCTATATTATTTTTTTTCTGAAAAACAGAAGAGCACAGTTGGGTCTTGTTTTGAGGAATGTGTCAGTGTACTGTTTCTACTCCGATACTCCTTATGTGAGAAATTTCGAGACATCTCCAGGGGTTTAGTTATCATGGCATGATTCTGTTTCCATTTCCCATGCATTCCTGACATACAAACAGGCTGAGAGAGAGGAAACATGTGCCACCATGTTTCTGGCAGTTCTGCTGCTCCCCAGCATCCAGCAAGTTACGGACATGTTTCTTTTTATCTTCACCAGCCGTGACTGTGTGCGTGCGTGTATGCGTTTGTTTTTATTTCACATGAGCAGACCTCAGACAGTAAAAACAATGAATGTAACAATAGCCATTGTTTTGTAGACTGCCTTTGTAAAGGCCTCGAGTTTGGCAATTTGGCAGTGGCAATCTTGTTTTTTTGAAACTGCACTCGATGATTTTTGGACCAGAAGGTGAAGCTGGGGAGGATGACGCAGCCAAGCCAGTGTTTTGTATGATTGGAATGGCAATGCCCTAAGCTAAACACTAAAGAGAGAAAGGTGCTGATTTTCAACCCTTCTGAAGAGAGGCATACAAACTTGCAGGGACCAGTCACAAACTGGCTTTTCCACCTGGCACTATTGGTGGGTTTAACATGAAGACTATAAGGAAGCAATGGTAAGCAGCTTTTTGTTTACATTCAACATAGCGGCCACCAAAGCGCAGCAACCCGTTGATGCCGTACGTCACCCCTGGATCATTGTCGTTTGATCTATGCCTGTTGATCACGCCTCTTGTTCAGTAGAAAATCCAGAGCAGACTCCCCAGACTGTTCAATCTTAAAAGTATGAGCTTGGTCTGGTGATAGCTAGACTAGGAACATAAGGCTAGGGGAACATAGGGAAAAAATTTTAGTGAAAAAAAATATTCTTAGAAATGTGGGAACATAGGTATGCTCCCAGATTACCAGCTAATGCTAGCGGTAGCTAGCTAACTTGGTTGGCTGAATGCTGAACAAGCCTTTTTTAAGGCAACCAAAATATTCCAATCAACTTTGATGAAGTGAAAACACAATGAGATTACCAAAGTTTAAGACGAAAACACGGACAACAGCCAAAAACAAGTTGAGGTCTATTTTAATGTCCACAGTGTTAGCATGGTTAGCATTGCAAAGCAATTGTCCTGATTGACAGATCCTAGCATCCCATTCTTTATTGTCTGATTTAAAACAAATGGAACCATAATTTACAAAATGAACATCATGTTGTATTAAGGAAGACTTGAAAGTAGCGATTGAGACCTTAAACTAATTATGAAAATATTTACTGAGGTAATAAATCAAGTAAGGTCTGGCTAGTCCATACAGCATTCTGGGATGGGAGAAAAACATGCTCTGGTTTATTGACATGTCTTTAAACCAATCAAAAGTGTCTTGGGCGGCGCTAAGCACCATACGGAGCAGCAGTGCTTCTTCAAAGTAGCCTCGGGAAGGAACTTGTTTTGGTGGAATGTGTACGTTCAAAAGTTGTTTTAGTCTTGAAACAGAAAACTCTGATTGGACAGATGGTCTAGCTAGCTGTCTGGATTTACCCTGCAGGGATCTGAGGAGCAGTTAACCATAGTTCTCAGAAATCCAACACAGGTACTACGCATTGGCGTTACTTTTCAGACCCCGAAAGCGCCGTCCATTATCTATGCAGCATACAGGCATAGTTAGGGACTGGCAGGTTAACAGAGAAAGACGTGTTTTTTTTAAGGAGTTGGTGGTGACCAAACCAGAGCTAAATTGAATATTATATTGAATAATTTAATTGAATATTAAACTTAGAGTAGATTCATCAAGTGATAGTTTTGTACTGGACTGTATTTTATATTATATTACATATTGAGAGGCTCTTGTATATTTAATGCAGGCCAGTACAACACCACCTTTAACTATGACCTCAATAATAAACATATTACTGAATTTACACATTTCCAAGAGTATAAACGTCAGAAAAGGTAGAATTAATGGCAGAGTTGTTGTATTGAATTCCAATAGAGTGTACAGGTGTAGATAAGAGATTGTTTTGAAAATCCATAAATACCAAAAGGTCCCCAAAAGCTGCAGGGATTAATTAGAAACAGACAACTATACCCTGGGACTCACCTGCCATTGTAACATTTTCTCATTAATTCACAGCGATCAATAAAAAGAATGCTCCAGACAATAGAGTGCTGGGGGCTTCAAAAACAAACATTTTCTTTCCTGACATGGTGTGAGCTGCAGCTGAATACCTATTGATGAGTTTGAATTGAAAGAAGTGAGCAGATAGTAGGCTTGTGCCGATCGGCGATCAGATTATATGTCATTGGTTGAAGGGATTAGTGTTTTTTCCCACTCCAATATTAAGGCGGTATTAACTAATCTAATTTACTAACAGAACTCAGTCGATATGTAAATAGAGAGGATTGCCCAAGCCTAGCTCATAGATCACCAGGGTGTAGTCTACATCGATGACATTTCATTTCCAGGATTGTTCAGGTGTGAAATTTCGCCAGATGTCCCTCATTTTGGCCAGATGTCCTTCACCTTCCACTTTCTGGGAATTTTTAACTCCCGTGGATTTATGAGGCCTGTGGTTGACTGCTCCTCAGATCTCTGCAGGGTAAATCCAGACGGCTAGCTAGGCTATCTGTCCAATCTGAGTTTTCTATTGCACAACTAAAACAACTTTTGAATGTTCACATGTTCCACCAAAACATGTTCCTTCGTGAGGCTATTTTGCAGAGGCACTGTTGCTCTGTCAGGGGCTAAGTGTTGCCCATGACAATTGTGATTGGTTTAATAAATGCCAATAAACCAGAGCCCTTTTTCTCCCATCCTGGAATGCATGTATGGACTAGCCAGACCCTCCTTGGCAGTGCTGTGGAGGAAGGTCTGGCAATGCGACACTATGCAAGGTGTAACTTACAAATTGTGTCATCGTTTTTTTCTTTTTTATGTTTAGTTTTGATCATTAGTTTTGTGTTTTTTTGCAGGTGATGTTATTTAATTTCAAAAACAATAGATCAGGAGCTCACCGAAATCCCAGATTGTTGATGTGACGGCTGCCCAGCCTGAAGAGGCTCTTCTTGGCCGAGTCCTCCAAGTTGTTGGAGCCCTCGTCATTGACCACCATGGCCAGTATGATCCCCGCCTCCACTCCATCCACGTACTTTGCGAGGCGGCGACTCTCATCCTTACTGCGATATGTGTCGAACCTGTGGGAGTGAAGGTAGGAACAGGGAAAAGAAACAAAATCAATACTGTGTCTTCCTTTTATCCTAAAACAAAAACGGGCCACAAATCCACTCCACTTATAAACAGGGTATCCAGCTCCAACATGAATAATGATCCATTTGTGTTGTAAGTGAAAAACCTAATTCCTATATTTTAAGATCTTCATCATTTGGTACCTGTCAAGATCAATGATCTGTGGGTCAGAAATCCTCTTTTCTATTTACATTCATTTACATCCTGTATAGGTGTTAAAATGTGTTACTGAAAGGGAGATATATCAATACACTGTTAAATGTGCCTGGTCCGGACCAGATTTATTAATCCTGGAGCCTTTTCTGTTCACTCAGCAGTGCTTTTACGTTATTCTTATCAGCCTGCATTAAAATACAACAGGTGCATATTGTTGTTTTAAATGAAGTCGGTTACGAATGGCAATTTATAACATGCTGAACATGTGTGTTTCTATAGTGGACCAATACATTTTAAATTATTACAGTTGATTCATTTCTTTTGTATTCTTCACTGATTATGATTTGGGAGGATTGGACATTTTTAAGAACATATCCAAATTGTACAATCCTCCCAAATTATAGTCTTAGTTCACTGAACCAATAACTATATAGTGTGGACTACTGTACATTCATGTAACAACAGGGAGAGGACACACATTTTCCTGGGGGGAAATAACTGATATATAGAATATCCTCTATTAATGTTTACCGTGTGTATGTAATTTATCCCTTAGTTATCTTCATAGTTTCTAGATTTTAGAGTTCAATTTCGTCAGTGTCTGTCTTTTCTATGTCCGTTTATACGAGGGAGCAAAGCATATAATATGTACAGAAGAAAAATTCGTCCTCTATAATAAAAAAATAATAGTACTAATAATAAAAGTGTGGCAGATAGTAGCGGACCGACTGACTGATGGTCTAAAAGTATACATTTATGAACTACTGCTCTTAACTGAAACCATTCAATGAGTCAATTTGCAAAAACAAACAGTTGTATACTTTGCATTAAAAGCGAGCAGTGGGAGTTAATATGGCAATATGGTTAGGTATTTTATATTTTAACCCATGAGAGAGAGAGGGAGAAACAAAGTGAAAGAGATATTTACGCATCATATTCTAGCTTTTGTAAAAAATTGATCTTTGTGGTAACTTTTTCTGAGTAACATTATCTTCTGCTAACTTTTAAGGCAAAAAGTACAGTTAATTTATGCAAATGCATAATCCTTGATTGCTATGATTATGACGGTTTAAATTCAGAGCAGTTTGTCAGTCAGCGATTGTCTGCCACGCTTCCTGTTGTTTTATTACAGCGGCTGTGTTTCTTTTTAACAAATAATGTGTTTCCTGTCATCATAATTCAACAAGAAAATGCTGCTCACTCTGTATAAAGGATGAACAATGTGTATTCTCCATTTTAGCGTCAGTAAATCTGTGATCTACCACTGTTAAGGAAAGCTGTGACCGTGCATCTATCTTAATTACTTCAGCCTTGCTCAACCTAGTCACTCCTCCCCAGCCTGGCTTGGCCTTCGTGAGACGCACCAAGCCAGGCGGCCCAGATTAGACTGGGTCAAGCCTCGCTTTATCGGTTATCCTGGATTTATAAATTCTGTGCTGATTGTTGGGCAAATGTGTGAGTTGTGATATTGGGCTATAATAAAGACTAAATAAATACAAAGAGTGTAGCTTCATGAAATATGAAATCTAAAATAACCTCTTGTGAGCAACACACCAACATCAAATATAAGTTGAACAACTGATGGCACCCATTAGTAAAATATTATCCCACTACAAAGAAGCATTTGCTGTCTATTGACTTATAATTATTGTTTAATTGTTCTCTAATCCCTAACTGCGGTTAATTCTTTGCATATTTACAGCTGGTAACCATTTATTAAGTGCATTTTATGGCTGTCACCTTTAATAAGACTGGAGATTAGAGGAGACTAGATGCAGTCCAATGTCATGTTTTCTGCTTAAAAAATTACAATCATCTAATATCCACAATACAATCTGTATAACAAATAATCCGCCCTGCGTTTGGTGTCAAAACTATGATGAGATAAGCATGGACGGATATTAATGATGGTATCATACCTACATTTAATATCCCTGCATGAAACAAAGTTAGAGCCTTTAGAGCACACACAAGGCCTGATGGCCAAATCCAGCCCCTTGAAAATGTTGATGCTAATGCAAATCAATTGAGGATCATAGTAAATTTTTGCCCAACAAGTTGTGCACCAAACCAACAAAAAAATAAAATCGGGAAAATGTTTGCAAACTGCAATAACGCATCACTCAAAGACAACGTCGGCAGATTTGCTAACTTTGACACTCAGAAATTCAGAGTTTTCATATTCCGGCTGTGAGGCAGGTTGTTTGAAAATGTAACCAGAATGCATTGTTTTTCTAAATTCTATGAGGACTGAGGAACTTTTTTTCTGACTTTTTCAAAGGCTTTATGTGGACCGAGTCGTATGTGAAAGCGCTATATGAGACATGCAATAATAATAAGAAAATATTTTACTTTTTTGATTAAAAAAATCATGTAAATAAACTGCACATGTCTGGTCCCTGATGTGATTCTTATTTACCAGGTCCTTTGTGAAATTGAGTTTGACACCCATATTTGTCTCCTTCATCACAACCTTGTGCTTAGACAGATTATATGATCTTAGCACAGCACTTCATTACTGCTTTAATTAAGAGTCTTATGATTGCTCAGCTGCCGGGACCCAGTCTCCACTGTGAGGTGATCGGGTTCCTGACCTGTCGTCGTGCAGCACCTCTCCAGTCTTGGGCTCGATGGCGTGTATAATGATGCCTCGGCTCCCCCAGCTTCTCTGGAACAGGTAGTTGTTCTGGTTGCTCTCTCCGGGATGGAGGGTCTTGTTGAGGAATGTCCATGAAAGCTTCTTCTTTCCGTGGATCTCTAGTGTCCCTCCTGTCCCCACGCCAATGTACTTCCTCCCAAAGTAGCTGTGTTCCTCATCACTGTCATCCAGTCTGAGAACAGTGTGGGAGAGTTTGAAACATGTTAATAATGTGTCTTATCTGCTAATAACACTTGAGTCAAAAAAAGTATGCTTTAGTATTCGTGATACTTACCCTAATGTAGACATCACATGTTACCATGTTTAAAAGTTTTGTGTTTTATCATTTAGAGGATTTTCTAAATAATGGCAAAAAGGCATCCCATTAAAGACCATTTCATTTTTTTCAAGAGATTTTTCAAAAAAGCTTACCACTGCAGTTTTCAGCAAATATGACTCATACAGAAGGAAATAGTGGATTTGTTAGGGACTCTTTTCAGAGGCAGATGAATCCACATTAAGTGTTCCAGTAAATATTTCTGGCCTTTCATAGACATCCAGCTTAATATAAATCTGTCACGTCTCGTCCCTGTGTCAAGTTTCTGTGTTTAGTTGGTTTTGTGTTTTCTTTTTTTTGTGATCAAATTTTTATTTTTATATTCAGAACAAAAATGTAGACTTAAAATTCACAAACAGTTACAAACAACACACTGGGGCATAGGAACGCGTCCCAGGGCACAAAATCACAGAGAGGAAAAACGGGAGGGAGGGAGACAAAACTATACATGCAGAAACAGACAAACACAAACACACTCGCACACACACAAGACATGGGACCAATCACACACACAAAAAAAAGAAAAGGACTCAGCAATGCTGTGCCAAGTGTCCAAAGTCTTCTCTGGGGCTCCACCCACACGAGCCGTCGAAAGTTCCATGTGAGTGACATCCAAAAAAGAAAGGATCCATGAAGGAACAGACAAGTCATGAGGTGGCTTCCAACGGGTTGCAATCATCCTCTTAGCAGCTGTAAGTCCAGCAAACACAATTTTTTTAGCTTTAGAAAGCTGGAAGGCTGACTGGTCATTCATTATCAAAATGTTGACAGTAACAAGCACGGTAACATTAATCAAGGTGGAAATTTTGGATGCAATATTGTTCCAGAACTGAACACTCCCAGAACATAAGATATGTACCTTGAGCTTTAATTGGGCAGAAAGTGCATAAAGGGCTGTTAATTATTTTCATATGATGCATTTTCACGGGGGTGAGATATATCCTATGAATGAAATTGTAGTGAATCTACTGATGGTCTGGATAGCGCTATACTTCTAGAATATTAGACCATACATCATGCCAGTCGAGAGCGAGGCCTGGGCCTTCGTGTGCCCAGATCCTCCCGATAGGAAGGTCAGAGAGGCCAGATACCACCAAGAACTGATAAAGCCTGGATACCATACCCCAATTTTTAGGCTGCACAGTAAATAACTTCTGAATAGGATGGATGGGCAAAGACCTTTACTAAGGGACACTGTCTGCCTTGAATGCCGACCTTAACTGCAGGTAAAAGAAAAAAGAGGAAAGTGGCACATTGAATGCATTTTGTAAGTCAGAGAAGGTTAACAAGCCAAACTCACAAAAAATGTCTTTTAGACAACAAACTCCCCTTTGTTCCCATTGTGGAGCTGTTATCGGCCTCCCACCAATCAGGAGTGCTGTATTACTGAAGAAAGGGGGAAAAGTGTGCCAGTTACAAGCTACACAGCAGTTTCTTTCAATTAATCTCCAAGTTTTGATAAGATGAGAGATAATGGGGCCAAAGCATAGCTGGCACTGTTTGTTAGAAACATTGGCAAAAAGAAAGTCATGAAGTGAAAACGGCTCTGTCATAGCATTTTCTAAGGTACGCCAACAAACAGACGTCTCTGGATTAAACCAGGTAAGGAGGGATCTTAACACAAAGAACCAAAAATAATGTTTAAAATGGAAACGGAAAGGCCACCATCCTCTCTCCTCCTCTGTAGAGTAGACATCTTAAGTCTTAAGTTGCGGCTGCTTGCCTTTCCAGATACATTTAGATACTGCTGATTGTAATTTACGCCAGTGGCCCGCAGGAGGGAGAGAGGTAGCATAGAGCTCACAAAATTGACCCTGGGTAAAACATGAATTTTAACCACTGAGATACAGACTTGAATTGACATGGGGAAACCTATCCATTTTTCCATATCCTTCAAAACACTGTTCAGAGCAACAGAATAGTTATGTTTAATAATCTGGTTTAAGCAGGGGAAGACCTCAATGCCTAAATATTTAAACTGCTAAAAAATTTGGATGTAAGCAGAGATGGTTGAGTTGTGGGCAGAATCATTGAAATGAAGTAGTGCAGACTTTAACCAGTTAATTTTAAAGCTTGATAAACTTCCATACTCCTTGCATAATGATAGAAGATGAGGTAGAGACAGAGGGGTTCTCTAAGGCTGTGTTAACAACCCCTGAGAATTCACCCTTTTCATTAGAGAAGTTAATCATGTCAAGAAGGAAAGTGCTCAGCTGTTCCCAAAAAGTTGCATAAAATTCAGGGGGAATCCTATCAAAGCCCGGTGATTTTCCTTTTTGCATATTCAGTAGTGCCAGTTATAATTCCCCAAAAGAAATTAATTTGTCCAAGCTATCTGATTCCTCTGCTGATAACTGAGGCCAGTCAAGCTGATTTACCCAGCTGTCACAGTGAGATTTATCCAACATGACCTCAGATTCATACAGATTGGAATTTAGTGTCTGAAAGGATTTATTTATTTCAACAGGGTTAGTTCTAATATTTCCATCCAAAGATTTAACAGTGGGAATATCTGCAAAATAATCACTGGATTGTAATCTTATAGCTAGAAGGTGACTAGGTCTAGCACCCTGAAAGCGCTGTCTTGCTCTATGGATGAGGAATTCA
>NC_045747.1:26008806-26009207 GCF_008692095.1 Etheostoma spectabile | reverse complement strand
TTTCAGGATGTTGTTTATTTCTTTCTTGACTTATGATCGTTCTAAAGCTATCTGGTCAGAAAAATTTGTCTGTCACAATGAGTCTAATCTGGTGAACTCAGCTTCAAAGTTTAGCAGTTTTAGTGATGTAGCTTTGCGTGTATTAGAGAAGAATAATATGGTATTGCTCCTAATAAAACCTTTTTATCCCGTCCCAAAGTATCCTGGGGTCTTCTACAGAGCCAACATTAATTTCTGCAAATATCTAAAATTCTGCAATAAACTGAGTGATAAAGGTTTCATTTTTCAGGAAAAGAAGTATTGAAGCGCCATTTAACCGCACGTTGAGACAACTGGCCAATTGTGGTGTTGCAAAGGACCCCTTTATGGTCAGACAATGCCATTGGGAGTAACACCGCTTT
>NC_045747.1:26003987-26008796 GCF_008692095.1 Etheostoma spectabile | reverse complement strand
GAATGAAATAATTGAGGGGATGCAAAAAGAAAATCTATTCAGGGAAAGGATTTTTGTCTACCTGAGAAAAATGAATACTTCTTACAGGTGGAATTAACTGTACACCAAATATCTATAAGGCCCAAGATGTTGGCCCACGACATTTGTAGCCTGATCCTGGTCTTTAGTGGCCTTCGTGTTCGACCCATTAATATTTGGGTCCCACACAGCATTGAACTCTGCACCAACAATAAAAGAACAGTCTGTTAACTCCACAGCATTTGATTGGTGAGCGCATTATAGAAATTGCCATCAAAAACATTAGGAGTGTAATCTGACACAAATGCAATTTATCCGGCACCAAATTCTGTTGTGGAGATCAACAACAGATCATCATCTGAGCAAGAAGACAACCCTTTAAGTGGGAGATTCCAGTTGACAACAATGGCCACTCCTTCTGCTTTTGAAACTTGCTGATGAGGATGCAATTGTGTGATAGAATCTATTGGCTAAACGGCCAATGTCCACCTGCAGTAAATGTGTCTCCTGTAATAATACAATGTCAACATTAGTCTTTCTTAGTAAGCCCAGAGTTCTGGCTCATTTATGAGGAGCATTCAGTCCCACGCAATTCCAAACTAAAAATGAGAGATCACCATTATCAAAAAAGCTGCGTTCAAAATGTGAGTATATGTGGATATTGCTACTGCCTTTCATTTCTTTAAATCCTAACAATAGTGCATCCACAGTTAAGTCCCTCAACACACATAACATGTAAAACACAGAACAGACGAGACATTGACACAGAAGGAAGGGAAGGGGGGGAAACATAACCTGAGAGGCTAACATATAAAATAGGTAATGATCAAGATTGGATACGGGGCAGCAAAAATGGAACACTAACCCATAAATATCTGGTTGTAAAAGCAACTGGTTCCACACGAAATCAACATCAGAATAAACACATTTTCCGTCAATTGAAACAAGAAACCCAAAGCAAAAAACACCTTGGAGAGGAAACTCTAGCCTAGCAGTTTCCCAGGCTAATCTATGGAGAGTGGACAATTAAGCTAGGTCGACATAGCATTCCGAAACACGGTTTCTCCCCGCGGCAGCGGCAGGAGGAAGACGGGGCGCAGCCTGCTTCACATAGTCCTCAGCCTCCCCGGCGGAGGTGAACGCTCTGTACTGGGCGCCGTCTCTGATCTTCAATGTTGCCGGATAAAGCAGGAAAATGCTTAATTTTGCTTAAAAATGCTTAAAACGCTAATCGTGCTTAATCCATGATTTGACAGAAGGCTTGCCGGCGCTTGACTGTGAAGTTGCTTTAATCCGGGGAGAAGCGAATATTCCGACCCTAAATGACGAGCAGAGATCTCCACGCAGCCTGTAGGATCTCTTGCCTGGCCGTGTAGGTTAGTGGAGGACGTTGAAAATCAACGTTCAGTTAGTGGTGGTGTTCTTCTTTGGGCTATCACTGTAGATTCGGTGGGCTTTCATAATCTCAATCTGAACATCTGCTAGATTCGGGAACCGCTTGTGCAGTGAGCGTGAGATCTACTGGACAGCATTAGCACCTTCTAGCTCCTCTTTCAGCCCGACGATATGGATGTTGCACTCCGGTTTCTGTTCTCCATGTCCGCTAGCTTCACCTCCAGCTCTTGAAAAGCGTTGGCATGACTGTCAAGAATACTTGCGTTGCTTTCCACTGTGGTTTTCAGGTTGTTCACATCAGCTCTGATAGAGACAAGGCTTGCAGTCAGAGATGCTAGCTGGGCATGGATAGCAGTTAGCTTGTTGTCATTGTCGGTAGCCATTTATTGAATCTGAGAAAAATGTGGCTTGAGGTATCTTTTCTGTTTCTCCAGCATTGCCTCTGCAATGGCGTCCGTATCACAATGCTGGACTTTGTTCTTGTTTGCCATTCTTCTTCAAGTAACTCTAACGGCACAGAGTGGTAAAATATCAAAGTTGGAACCATATAAAACAACTATTTAAATTTGGGCCAGGAGCGACACCTTAAGCCACCATCTCTGTCCAGACGATCACGTTACTCCCCTTATCCTACTTTATTTTGTAGGTTCTCAGTTCTACCTTGTGTTGTCTTGTTTTACTTCCTTTCTTTTGGTTTTCCTGCCTTTGAGATTATCTGCCCCGCCCTGATGTCTTTAACCTGTCACCTGTACCTTGTTAACCCTAGTTTCCTTGTGTATTGTGTATTCTGGTTCCGTTGTTGGTTGATCATCATTTGCCGTCTGTCTTTTTCATCCTGTGTCTCTGTGGTTTAGTGTTCCTGGTGTTTTTCCCCATTCCCATCCGTGTTTCTGCTTTCTGTGGACTACCATTCCTGCTTACAATAATTTTAATTTAACAGAAGGAGACTTACAAACTCTCCTTCTGTTAAATTAAAATGATTGTTTATTCAAACTGCTGCTAACTCTTCTCCTTCCTGCACTTGGGTCTAAGCCTGCAACCTGACAAAATCTATTTTAGGCTACATCAAATATGTAATCCATCAAACTATATTGCATTGATTATATCAGAGAAGGACCATATTGACGAAATTGACTTTTAATGACCGGTCAATATAGGTTCTGACATTGTCCGGAGTTAACTTTTTTGACTCACCAGCCAAGTTGACGGATGGATGAAAACAGATCCACTGGCCAAGCATGTTTTTTACCGGATAAAATATTGTATTGCTGGATTTTTTGTAACATAAAACTTTGGGCTGCAAGTCCTGCTGGTTTTCATAATGCTTTGTTTTGGAAAGCTGGTTAACTCCTGCCAAAGATCACCACATAATGGCTAAATAACTAGCCTGAGTGTGTGTGTGTGTGTGTGTGTGTGTGTGTGTGTGTGTGTGTGTGTGTGGTGTGTGTGTGTGTGTGTGTGTGTGTGTGTGTGTGTGTGTGTGTGAGTGAGAGAGAATGTGCACACAACAGACAAAAGTATTTTGTCACCAAAATGAAGAAAACTGAAGTATTTTGGTACAAACATTTACTGTTGGACCCTGGGTTCAGAATATCAGGTAAACACATTGGTTGATTTGAGTAGTTAAACTGACTATGACCTGTGTTAATATGTTGATTAGCACCACATTTTAAAAACACATCGCTGCAATTGTCCATCACTCATCATCATGCTAAACTTCATACAACTGTACCTTCCAAAAAGGGAGATGGTGAGGTTGCCTTTATAAGGACAGTCAGGGCTTCCAATTTGCAGCTCCCCTTTGTTCCCGATCAGAATGTGTTTTGTCCGAAGCAGTATGGCCCGGTTAGTGTCAGCAATCACCAGCTTCCCTAAAGGGGAGAGAGAGGGAGGAAGGATGGGTGGTGGTGAAGCCTCCTGGCAGCTTTGTCATAACCCACTGCCCTCACACAGCTCATCCTACCATTTAAGGGCCCTGAGCGCACACACGCACGCAGTAGTGAAATGGTGAGTAGCTGTTGTAACTTCACACATCTCCTGAATGTACTGGTGTTTTCTGAATGTTCAGGCTGCCTGGATCACTTGAATGACTATATTTTGGAATGTTTCCAATGAGCTGCTAGGCAAACAGATGATGCATCAATGAGCTATTGATACCAGGCATTAATAAAACAGCTGACGATCAGCTGATGTGAGCGTGACTTCACTGGATGCTCTGTTGAACATTTAAAGGAAAGGTAAAAAAAAAAAAAAAAAAAAAAAAAAATGTATATACATTGTTAATATTAACGGTCTATGTATAAAACTCTACTTTCTTTAACTGTCATAGTTTGAACTGCGATGTCTGAATGTTTATAATGTTATTTGTTAATAAAAAAATAAAAAAAAATAAAAAAAAAAATAAAATAAAAAGGCAAGGTTGGTATTGTTTAAAAAGCTTTAAATTATCTTTTGTTATTAATTATTTTTAGGGGGGCTGAAATGGAATTTAGGGGTCATCCCTCAAAAAAGGATCTAAAATTACACTTTTATCCAAAGCGACTTCCAGTTAAGGAAGAGGAAGGGGGACATGTTTTTAGTGGTGGAAACCGGAGCACCCGGAAAAAAACCCATGCAGACATGTGGAGAACATGTACACTCCACACAGGTTTGGACGGCCTGGGTTCAAGCCCCTGTACCTTCTTGCTGTGCGGCCACAGTGCTAACCATTGGGCCACCGTGCTGCACCCCTCCCCTTGCCCTTGGGGCTCCACGTAGCTCTATCCGCAGCCTTCTTAGTCACCGCTTTTTCAGCTTCAGTCACTTTTTTTTGCCTTTTTTATCAGGGCGGGCTGTTGCAAGTAACCGCAGCAGTGGTAAATTTAGCTGAGTTTTCTTCTCTATTCTCTTGTAGACTTGCACTAACTCAGCAAGTACTGAGCCACTTTGATTTTTAATCCCTACATAACTAGATCCCACCAAACATATTCTGTTTCACATACAGAAATACTGTATAGTCACAACACATAAGTTAAAGAAACTTTAATTACCATTTTACTGTGACTTTTATAGGAAAACAAGTATAAGGTGGATGAGTCTAGCTTACCTCCATTAAGAATCTCAATGGAGTGGACCGTAGCTGAAGTTGTGAGGAGGACCTTTCTGCCATAGCCGATCGTAACGCGGTGGTCTTCACTGTGTCCTGGCATCCACGGCTGCAGTCCTGGCTCCTTATCCGGACACACTGCAGAGACACAAAATCAGATAAAGGAAGATAAAGTAAGCCTTCATTTTCTGTTATTTGCTTGCATCGTCTGCTCCAACGGTCAACAGACGTGAAAAAAAATCTGTATGTTCACCCAACAAACATCTGACACACCTTTCCGACACACACACACACACACACACACACACACA
>NC_045747.1:26000114-26003977 GCF_008692095.1 Etheostoma spectabile | reverse complement strand
CACACACACACACACACACACACACACACAAACCCATAATAATTATGATTGTCATGATTGCAGTCCCACAATGACACACAGATCACATATTCATGTGGGGAGGTAGGGTTGAGTGTATAAAGTGTGCATTGATTGCGCACTTCAATTATACACTCAACCCTACTTTTTTTGTTATTCTATTCTATTCTAAGTCTATTTTTTGCAGATAATATTTCTGTACAGTTTTTTCATAAGAATTTTGAATGTTTGATATTTTAGAGTACATTTTATATGTTGGTATTGGTACTTTTATAAATGGACAATATGTCATTTTCTTAATTAAAACAATAATTTGGCTATATTGTGAAGCAGTGTAGGCTCATGGGAGTTGTTAGGTGCGTCTCAATTTGGATACTTTTGTGAGGTCACTGACATGTAGTACACTGTGTACACTATGTACTCAAATTGTGACAAGGTAGTGTTGTCTCAAATTGCACTGATCGCACAATATGCATTGCCAGACCTTCCTCTACAGCACTGCGGAGGAGGGTCTGGCTAGTCCACACATCATTCTTGGATGGGAGATAAACAAACCTCTGATTTATTAGCATTCCAATCCCAATCATCTTGCCAAGTGCAGCATGAAGCAAATGAGCTGCAAAATAGTCTAAGGAAGGAACTTGTTTTGGTACATTCATACCAAACATTCACATTCAAAGGTTGTTTTAGTTGTGCAAAAGACAAATCGATTGGATAAATAGTATAGCTAGTTGTCTGGATTTACCCTGCAGAGATCTGAAGAGCAGTTAACCATAGTCCTCAGAAATCAACCGGAGTTTAAGATTCCGACATTGCGCCATCAACGAAGGATATACGGCGAGATTTTGGGCGGCAACGGAACAATCCCAAAAGTGAAAGGTGGTGGATATAGAGCAAGCAAGCAATCATGCAACTGTTTTGGTTGAGTACAGCCCCCTGCTCCCGACCACCGAGTACAGAAGTGTGCGATTTAAGACACAGCAGTTGTCTTCACCACCTTTTACAGTCCGATTCTTCCAGTCTCCTCCCCTCTAAAACAAACAGTCCAGGTAATCAAAACCAGTAAAATCACTGAATAAATCTGTTTCACGTCAACAATTTGCTCCTGTGGCGCTGTCCGGCAGGACACAGGAGGGGCTGTGAGGCAAACTTACGCTTATGTTTGCGCAACTTGTTTTCTCTAAAAACATGAAATCCAGACTATAATCATTCAGTTAAAATGATGGCTGTCAATCGGTCAATCAAAATTTTTTATCGCGATTAATCACATATTAAATGCAGATTCTTATACCTGTTCAAAATGTACCTTAAAGCAATATTTGTCAAGTATTTAATACTCTTATCAACATGGGAGTGGACAAATATACTTTGTGCAAATGCAACAACATCAGGAGGATATAAACAATGACCCTTTGGGACAAGATTTCAACAAATATTTTTCTTGGATTTTGCGCATTAACGTCATTTTTGCCGCAAATGTGCGTCTATTTGCGTCTTTGTATTGACTTTGTATGTAATAGTTTTGTTTAAATCCCACAAAAACACCAATGAATTGTCAAAGAAGGAGTTGCATCTCCTATCGAACTATAGACTACAATCATCTACTTTTAAAGAAAAGGAAAGTGTGCTGTGGTTGCCTTGTCGATATTTTTAACAGCTGGAAAAATAGATTTTTCACAGGAAAAATCTGAAATACAAAACACTTGGACATTTTTTTAAGGGGAAAACCAACTGTTAATAGGCGTCACGGTACAAAAATCTGGTTTGTGTCAGTCCTCGCAATCAAAAAAAACATTCTTCTTCCTAAGGCTGTATACAACACATCACATTTTGAGATCAGCAACATAATTAGCTCAGGTTTGTCAATGAGTTCTCTCATTCCTTGGCTTCTCTGTAATGTTCTCACCTCCCCTACTATCTAATTGTGCTTAAAATAACACACCAGGTTATTGGATTGTTCACTCAAGAGCAAGAGGGACTAATGAACCCATTTAGTTTAATAATGATAATATAATAATGTAAACTTTATTAATCCCGCAAGGGGAAATTACAATTTACACTCTGTTGTTATTACACACATTACACACAGGCCTGAAATACACCCACATGCTCAGTACCAATACATGCACTGAATGGAGTGAGGGGGCTTCCCATGGAAAGGCGCCCTGAGCAGAGTGGTGCCTTGCTCAAGAGCAGTGCCCAGAAGGTGAACTAGCACCTCTCCAGCTAGCAGTTTGTGTCTGTTATTGTCACCATAGCACTGAGACACTGTGTGTAACTGTCCAGTGTGCCCAATAGAGGTGCAATCTATTGCTCTGTGGTGTGTGTGTGTGTGTGTGTGTGTGTGTGTGTGTGTGTGCGTGGCAACCTTATCTCTCGGCAACCAATGGATCCGCCAATGGCATTGACTGGCCAGGGACCTGGTTGTCAAGTAGATTTCCCAGAGGGCTAACACAGATTGATAGGTGGTGACGTGCAATCAGCTGGCTTCGGCTGTGTGAGTGACGGCTGTTTGGCTCTGGAGGACTCAAAGTGTCTCTGGAGGTGTTTGTCTGGCGCCATGCTCTGACTCTCAGACAGTATTCCCTACCTTTCTCAAGTATATCAATAAACTATCCATCTTAGCATGTTGAGTCTGGGGAAACTAGCATTGTATCCCAGTTGTATACTACTGTGAATGTCAACGTTCATTCTTGATCTTGGAAATGAAAAATAGGGCTGTTAAATTCAGTGAATTTTGATTCCGGTTCCTAACAATGACAAAACCAATGTTATTTAGAAAACTGATTCTTTTTGCACATCACATTTGCAAAGTAAACTCTTATTGTGTCTATTGCTCTGAAGGGGAAGTTAAAAAGTTTGACAGGGAAAGTATTAAAGGGTAGTTTCTCTTGATTTTGTGTCTAAGTCTTTGATATTGGTCCAGTATTAAGAAAAAAACATTTAAAAACAGGATGTGCCCTAATCAAATCAAAAGAGAAATGCAGATAACACATTCACAAAAGAAGTAATAGACATATTAGTGGTCTTAGCACAAGTTGTCTGAAATAATCTGAATCTTCCTAATGTTGGACAGTCTAATCTAGGACACATGAAAAGCTCTGATAAAATGCCAACAACAACAGTTCTTCCTGAGGGATGATCTGCTGATCCTCCCCTATGGCTCCTTTCATCCGGTCCTACCTCCTCTGATTTAGTTTCTTTCTCTTATCCTTTCCCTAATTCATCCTCTCACTTTGCGTCTTGCAGTCTTTCCCTTTCTTTCTCCCCTTTGCCATTGTGATCTGAAATACATGAAATTCAGTGAATCAATCATTAGATGCATAAAATAACATGTAATGGCTTTATTTACACACACAAACACACACACACACACAAATACCAAATTTTTATAAAAATGTTAAATATTAAAATTTATACGTACAAAGTTTTACTGTTTTTTGATGGACATTTCATAAGCCATGAAGCTAAAAATAGCAGGATTGTTTTGTTATAAATACATTTTAAAGTCTGGATAGCTCACCTGGTAGAGCTTGTGCCCATGTTCAAAGGCTCAGTCCTTACTGCAGTGGCCACAGGTTCAACTCTGACCTGCGGCCCTTTGTTGCATGTCATTCCCCGTCCCCCACAAAAAAGGTCTAAAATGCCCTAACAACAATAATCTAAAAAAAAAAATTGAATTTATAGTCCTTAAAGGGATATTTCACTGTTCCGGAAAGATGAATATATATTTAAATTGGGTCACTTATGTAGTTGTGGAGTCCAGTACACTGTTGTTGAGTCATGTTTCCACAAAAACCCAGTAGTCTCTGAACTCGTATTGGGAGTTTCGTTGAAGTTGGATG
>NC_045747.1:25999279-26000104 GCF_008692095.1 Etheostoma spectabile | reverse complement strand
TGTTGTCTAATGATCGGACACTTGCAAGCAGGATGGATCGGACTGGTGCCGTCTAGAGTAAGCTTTCCACCTAGATGGAACCTCTGCCCTTCTTTGCCCGCCGTCGATGTCCTCTTACATGGCCAGAGGCCTTGGGCGACACCCCTATGGGCGGGTTGAAAACATGTGAAACTAGCTGGCTTCTTGTCCACAGCCGCTGGGCAAAAAGGCCTCAGATGACGCAAAATGACGATTTTTGCATCATCCGAGGTTTTTTCCAGACACACAATGCAGAAGTCTCTCGTCTCAGGGGCACATGAGGGAGATGATAATGATGATAATCACTGCACCCTCATATATGACTGGACATTTAATAAGTCATGTGATTTTGATAACATGACATCACAGCTTTGGATAACGTGTGTTTATTGGGGACCTACACAAACTAGACCTTAAATGTCCCACATTAAGCAGTGTCCCACTTTAGGACAATTTACACCATATTATATAAACCAAAAACAAAACTCTACAGCATACAGTAAAAGGTTCCTCAGCAGCTGTTCACATACACATTGCGGAGTGAGTGTATGAAGTCAGCCCATCGAGAACTGAGGCTGCCACTCGCTTGAGTGTTTGACAGCTGCGAGTAAACTGCTGAACCTGCTCCTTTGCTATGCGTGAAATTCTTGTCTTAATCTGAAAACACAAAGAACTGTGCCTAACCTTCCTCAGAAAACTATCAATTGGCGAGTCAGGACGAATTATTTCAATTTCAATTTTATTTATAGTATCAATTCATGACAAGTTATCTCGAGACTTTTTACAGATAGAGTAGGTCTAGACCAC
>NC_045747.1:25999044-25999269 GCF_008692095.1 Etheostoma spectabile | reverse complement strand
TTACAAGGACCCAACAGTTCTAGTAGTGTTACGATTTTCATCTTTGTAACTTACAAAGATGAAAACAGGCTGTTCTTGAGGTTTGTTTTAGATGGGCGTTGAAGGATATATCCTGATCAATAATAACTCCTTGATTTCTGACAGTAGTGCTAGAGCCCAGGGCAGTACCATCCAGAGTAGCTATAGGAAGCATATATAAGGAGAATAGAATTGGTCCAAGCACTG
>NC_045747.1:25998875-25999034 GCF_008692095.1 Etheostoma spectabile | reverse complement strand
AACGCCATGGCTAACTTTAGCGTACCTGGAGGATTTATTGTCAACATTAACAAATTGAGATTGATCGGATAAATATGACTTAAACCAACTTAGTGCAATTCCTTTAATTCAAACTGAATGTCCCAGTCTCTGTAACAGGATGGTATGGTCAATGGTGTT
>NC_045747.1:25994394-25998865 GCF_008692095.1 Etheostoma spectabile | reverse complement strand
CTAAGATCTAGTAAAACAAGTACAGAGACAAGTCCTTGGTCTGCAGCAGTTAGAAGGTCATTAGTCATTTTCACCAGTGCCGTCTCTGTGCTATGATGCCTTCTAAATCCTGACTGAAAGTCCTCCAGTAAACTATTGCTATGTAGAAAAATCACATAACTGATTAGTGACTACCTTCTCAAGGATCCTGGAGATAAAGGGAAGGTTAAATACAGGTCTATAGTTGGCTAAGACCTCAGGGTCAAGGGGGGTATTTTTCAGGAGAGTTTTTATCACAGCTATTTTAAATGGCCGTGGTACATAACCTGTTAATAGAGACATATTAATCATATCTAGTAATGGAGTGTTAACCATGGGTAATGCTTCTTTAAGTAGCCTCGTTGGGATGGGGTCTATGAGACAGGTAGATGGCTTAGCTGAAGAGACCTTAGACATTAACTGTTGAAGGTCTATAGGACAGAAGCAGTCTAGGTATATGTCAGGTCTTGTCGTGCTTTCCTGCGTTTAAAGGTGAACCATTACAAATTGAGTGCAAAAGGTGATGGATTGTATCTCTAATTGTTATAATTTTATCATTAAAGAAGCTCATAAAGTCGTCACTACTCACAGCTATAGGATTAGATGGCTCAACAGAGCTGTGACTCTCTGTCAGCCGGCTACAGTGCTAAAAAGAAACCTTGGGTTGTTCTTATTTTCTTCTATTTGTGATGAGTAATACTCTGATCTGGCATTTCTGAGGGCCTTCCTATACATTTTCAGACTGTCTTGCCAATCTCAACGAGATTCTTCCAGTTTGGTGGAACGCCATTTACTTTAAAGTTTTCGCGAGATTTGTTTTAATTTGGAAGTTATACCAAGGTGCTAGTTTCCTTTGCTTCATCATCTTCTTTTTTAGAAGAGCAACAGAAAGCACCATCTACAAATGGATCAATTTGGGAGGGACTAAAGTTAACATAAAGGTCCTCTATTATGTTAAAGAACGTAATTAAATGAAATGCTGTTGGAATATCTTCCTTAAATTTAGCTAAAGCACTTGTCAGATAGGCATTTAGTGTAGAAGCTTTTATTTACTTTAGTTTAGTCGGGTAGTAAGAATTCAAAAGTTATTAGAGAATGATCTGATAATAAAGGATTCTGCATAAATACTTTTAAATCTTCGATTTTGATGCCATATGTCAGCACAAAGTTGAGGGTGTGGTTAAAACCGTGAGTGGCCTTATGCACACTGACTGAAACCAATCAAATCTAGTAGTGAATTGAAAGCAATACTGAGGCTATCATTGTCAACGTCCGCATGAATATTTAAATCACCTACAATAAGTACTTTGTCTGATTTAAGGATTACACCTGATAAAAACTGAGAATTCAGATAAAAATTCAGAATATGGTCCTAGAGCTCTGTAAATAACAAGAAATATAACTGGCTGTAATGTTTTCTAATCTAATAAAAAATAATCTAGTATTTAATAGTCCACATCTAATTTTCCTGTTATGTTCTATCATTGCAGTCCAATTAGGTTCTTAAGTATAGCCCCTCTTTTGTTTGCATTCGATCTGAGTTGGGGGACAGACACCGTGGTTATTAGACTATGAGTGGGCGACTGACCCAGTGGACGCAGAGGAGCGCATTGCGGACACCTCTGATTACTAGTATCAGACTTGGGTTGTCATGGTTTATGGCCCATAATAGACTCGGTCAGAGCAGCTCCGTGCAAAGTGGGATGAATGCCATATCTCCTAATTAGACCGGGCTTTCTCCAGAACACCTTCCAGTTGTCTACGTAGGCCACATCATTAGCTGGGCACCACCCTGACAACCAGCAGTGGAAGGATGACGTGTGGCTGCACATGTCATCGCTGATCAGGTTTGGCAGGGGTCCAGAGTCTGACATTGTCTTGTGCACATGCACAAAGTGACTCAACATTAATTTTAGTGATCTCCGATTTGCGTAATTGGGTATCATTACCACCTACATGAAGTATAATCTTTAGCCAGCAGCTTTAGATGGGATTCTGTCTTGCCCGCTCTGGCCCCATGGACACACACAACCGCGGCCGCCGGAGCTGCCACCTTCACATTCAGCAGTACAGAGCTCCCAACAACCAGTTCTCCTCAGCCGGTGTGTTAGTGAGTGGGGAGAAACTCTTAGGCTCCGATTTGGAGTGGCCGCTCTTATGTGCGCTCCCTGGTTTGAAGCTAGCGCCACGCGTCCCTTGGACAGTCACCCACTCGCCCGGCTGCTTGGGGCCTGCCGGGGGACTGCTAACAGAAGCTACAGTATGTTGGCCCGTGCCAGCTACGGGGCGCTGGCTCACTAAGCCTCCAGATCAGTGAATATACCACATTTATTAAATGTACCGTCATCACTAAAGGAGGCAGAGGAATAGATAAACATCTGACACACAGAGCAAAAAAGAGCAGGAGAAGAACAGGAATTAGCCATTGCTAATGCCTACGCTGGATTAGCTAACAGCATTCTAACAATTGAGAACAGCAAGGGAGTTGCTGCAAGATAATGAAACTATAAGTGCTTGAGTAAAACTGGTGTTCAAATACAATCAGGCACTTAGCCACCAGATTTAAGCAATTTCAGTGTTGATTAAGTTTTTGCTGGAGCAGAAAAGTAGCGTACAGTAGCGCGAATTAAACAGATGCTTATGCCTATGCCCCACTGATGCAGGCTCTAAGCAAAGCAAGTGTAGCTTAATGCACAACACTTATCTCCAATTCCAGATTTAAACAATAAAGCAGAGTTCAGTAAGTTTGTGCTGGAGCTGAAAAATAGCGTCTGTGAGATTGGAGCACTGGAAATGAGACAACACGTTTACGTCAGCACGCCAGCACGTCGCCCCTTCATCATCATCATTAGTGATGGTGGTCCACCACAAAAGAAATCAGGAGAAGTAGAGACTTACATGGTTTCTTTACACCTCTAATTACAGGCAAGGAAAGGATAATTACTGACTGTAACATCACAATGATTTGTCCATCAAGAGAGCCGCCTTTGCTGCAGGTCTTCCCGTCTCTCTCTGCTTTCCTCTCAATATCTAAAAATAAAAAGCATAAAATGCCTAAAAAAAGAGAGAGCTGTATCAGTGTGTTGAGTCACCTCTGTTTACTGCCGTGAGCTTGTACTTGCTTTGATCACAACCAGTCCAAAAACACCATAGCTCACAGTGTAGCTCCTAATTCGACCATCTGCCAATACACTCAAAAGCAAACAGCCAACTATGGCTTCATAATGTTGGTTTGGTGCATTTTACACCAGTGGAGCCAAAACAAACGATAAAAGTCTTAAGAAAAGATCTGGGTGCTAAATCCTTAATAGTGTAAATCATTAACAGGATAGCAAGTAATTAAAAATATTTAAATGTGTTGTTTCGTCAGAGTGAATAAGAGGATTAATAGACCATTTAACTGGCCAGAAAGGGGCAAAAACCATTTTCAGAGATGAAGATGAAATCGAAAACAAACACACAATTCCAATCACAGATGCTCACACAGTGAAGGCTGGAGATGTCCAAACACCACTGTGCAGCTGTGTCTGTGTTAAAGTACTGGCCATGTACTGTATATATTAAACTGCTACATTTTGGAATAAAAGATAAAGGTAAAAAACAATTGCTTTCATTCCAACTCATACACTTAGGAATACAAGCTTTTTATTTCTTATGACTTAAAATGTCTTAAATGCTTAAATCTTAAATGCTCTTTAACGATGATTATGTTTTTGGTGATTTTCTCTTATTTACAAGCTGTTATGATGTTGGATGTGCATGTTAAACAAAGTTCCGAAACTTGAGTTGAATGTATGTAAAAATGCTCCCTGCAAGACAAAATATGTCTGCTATATGTGTTTGTTGTGTCATGGTTGTCTTGCTACTGGATGCCTAAAATTTCCTTTGGGATGAATTAAGTATCTATCTATCTATCGATCTATCTATCTATCTATCTATCTATAAGCCCCGGTTTTAGTCTGCTCTGAACGCTTTGTATGGAATGTGCTGTTTTTACTTTCTCAACGCATCATAGATGTAGATAGATAGATAGATAGATAGATAGATAGATAGATAGATAGATAGATAGATAGATATATTAATATTTTTAATAAAAATGTTAGTAAATCCTTTGTGCAAATTGCACTATAGTGCAGTATTGTGATGTCTATGAGTCTGTGGTATGAATGATTTCTTGTGGCGGTCCGTGCAACATCGAAGCTGTCAAAGCTTCTTAGAGAAGCTGGTCCTCTTTTGGACCTGGGGGGGTGGAGAAGGTGGTGGGGGGTTATCCATGATAAATAACAATTTGTTCAGTGACCTCCCCTCCACCACAGCTTCAGTGTCTCCTGTTTGCAGCCGATCACGGAGCCAGCCTTCCTGTTCAGTTTGTTCAGTCTGTTTGTGTTGCTGGCTCCGATGCTGCTGCCCCAGCAGATGGGGGGGGGAGAACAGAGCGCTGGCCACAACAGAC
>NC_045747.1:25993636-25994384 GCF_008692095.1 Etheostoma spectabile | reverse complement strand
AACATCTCCAACATTCTGCTGCACACTTGGAAGGATCTCAGCTTCCTAAGGAAATAGAGTCTGCTGATGCCCTTCTTGTAAACAGCAGTGCTGTAGGTTTTCCAGTTCTGCCTGTTCCAGTTCCAGCTCAGTTTATCCTTACAGATACCTGTACCCTGCACTATTTTAGTTGACTTTCTTGAATTCTGGGTTAGCATCAAGGACACTGCACTTCTTCTTCTTTCTATTATTATAATTATTAATATTATTATTAATATTATTATTATTATTATTATTATCATGTATTATTCTACCCCAAGTGAAGGAGTTTAAGTACCTTGGGGTCTTGTTCGCGAGTGAGGGGACCATGGAGCGTGAGATTGGTCGGAGAATCGGAGCAGCCGGTGCGGTATTACATTCTGTTTATCGCACCTTTGTGACGAAAAGAGAGCTGAGCCAGAAGGCAAAGCTCTTGATCTACCGGGCAATTTTCGTTCCTACCCTCACCTATGGTCATGAAGGCTGGGTCATGACCGAAAGAACAAGATCCAGGGTACAAGCGGCCGAAATGGGTTTCCTCAGGAGGGTGGCTGGCGTCTCCCTTAGAGATAGGGTGAGAAGCTCAGTCATCCGAGAGGAGCTCGGTGTAGAGCCGCTGCTCCTTCGCGTCGAAAGGAGCCAGTTGAGGTGGTTCGGGCATCTGGTAAGGATGCCTCCTGGGCTTTTGGGGTTTGGGGTCCCTTACTGGAGCTGCTGCCCCCTCGACCCG
>NC_045747.1:25992621-25993626 GCF_008692095.1 Etheostoma spectabile | reverse complement strand
AGCGGATGAAGATGGATGGATGGATGTATTATTCTTACCTTTTAGAAAGAACCTTCTCAGTCACCATAGGTAATTACTCATCCTCTACCACTCACATTACATGTGGTGTTCCAAAAGGTACAATTTTAGGCCCAATTTGTTTTCAATCTACACACTGCCACTTGGCTTTAAAGTTTCTTTTAAAATAAGATATCCTCAGTATCAAACACATGCTTCAAACTGTGACCTGGTAAAAGTCACTCATGATTTTATCTTCTCACGACTTGACAACTGTAACTCCCTCCTCTCTGTCATTAACCAAAGGTCATTCTCTCGCCTCCAACTAGTTTAGAATGCAGCTGCTCGTCTTCTCACTGACTGCAACAGTAATCACATCAGCCAGTACCTGGCTCCGGCTTCTCTCCACTGGCTCCCTGTTTGATTTAGAATTGATTTTAAGATTTCACAAACTACTTTTAAAGCTCATCTGGCTCCAAGCTACATAGTGGAGATGCTGACCCTATATGAGCCAGTTGGCAGCCTTAGATCCTCAGTTGGGTTCGTTTTGGCCATTCCAAAGTTGGGCCTGAATCTAAAGACGTCCGTGTTTTGACATCAGGGGCCCTTGACTTTGTAACAACCTGTCTGAGGAAGAATCAGTACACTGTATTACAAACATAAATGTTTCTTAAAACCCATTTTTATAGACTTGCTTTCATATAATGTCTCTTTTTATTGCTCTTTATTTATATGTATTTATTTATATATATTTTATAGCTTTTACAATTTTTATTTGCATATTTTAATTTGTCACCAAGGAGGATGGCTAGCGTCTTCTTTAGCGACAGGGTGAGAAGCTCAGTCATCCGAGAGGAGCTCGGAGTAGAGCCGGTGCTCCTTTCCCTCAAAAGGAGCCAGTTGAGGTGGTTCGGGCATCTGGTAAGGATGCCTCCTGGACGCCCCCCTTGGGAGGTGGTCCAGGCACGTCCAGCTGGGAGGAGGCCTCGGGGAAGACCCAGGACTAGG
>NC_045747.1:25988892-25992605 GCF_008692095.1 Etheostoma spectabile | reverse complement strand
ATATCTCCAACCTGGCCTGGGAATGCCTCGGGATCCCCCAGTCAGAGCTGGTTGATGTAGCTCGGGAAAGGGAAGTTTGGGATCCCTTACTGAAGCTGCTGCCCCGCAACCCGATACCGGATAAGCGGACGTAAATGGATGGATGGAATTTGTCACTTTTTAATTGTTTTTATTTTGTCTTCTTACTATTATGTTTTGCATCTTTTATCTTCTTGTTTTTACTCACCCAAATTTTGTCTTGCTATTGTTTGGCCCCAATGTTTAGCTCTCTGTTGTTATATTGATCTCTGGATATCTTGCTCTTGTCTTGTGTTGTCTGTAAAAGCACTTTGTAAACTCTTAAACTCTTAAAACGTTTTTAAAGACGGTATATGAAGAAAGTTATCATATCCCTGCTAAGATTAAAAAATGTATCAATTATTCAAAATCAGTGAAGCATGGAACACATCTCTCGCCATTAAACATGCAGTGTAAATATAATCATAGTCATGCATTCTTGGTCACCCATTCTAAGTACTTCAAGGCAAAAAGAAAGAATGAAAGAAAAAGGAAGGCTTTGCAACATCAATATTTGAAATTGAAAGTCTGAGCAATGCTGTATTTTGTTTTTGCAAGTACTCTGTGGTGAAGCTTGAGTGAAATGGAGAGGAAATGAACTGATGGAATTGTCTAAACAAAATAAATCCATCTTAACAACAAATTTGCTAATGTGCTGAAGCCTGCTTAGCGCTTATATTTTTCCCACAGTATGCACATTTCCATTGACATATTTCATACTTTATGTGTCTGACTATAAGGACTGCCTCTATATCCACTGTCATATTTGCTTTTATTTAAAGTCTTTGATGTATTCTTTTGCTGGTTCGCTTTGAATATCCCAATTTCTAGATAACAGGCTTTATTAGTTTAATGAAATTACAAAGTAAATCGGTGTCTGACCATTTCTGGAACTTTCTCAAACCAACCATCAACATGTTGTGTGTGGCTGTTCAAAACAACTATAAACCATTTAGATTTCTTGCATTGTCAGACAAAAGGTTGGGCAAACTAATTGTGTTTGTTGGTCACTGCTGCTGTGTTTCTGCACTGCAACACGTTCTCATCCCAACTTGTCACATACTCAATCTTTGCCGTTGGCGTCACTTATCCCTGCACTGGGAAAACCTCAGGAATGTACATTAAGGGCACCTGAATAGCTCAGTTGGTAGAGCGGGTGCCCATATACAGAGGTTCGACTCCGACCCGCGGCCCTTTGCTGCATGTCCTTACCCTTTTTTCTAGCCTTTCATTTCTTCAGCTGTCCTGTCAAAAATAAAAACCTAATAAAAATAATCCTAAAAAAAGGGGATGTATAATAAAACCTGGATACAGCGTTCGAGGCGGAGCCCCGTTAATCCCTATTAGAGTTGCTTAGTGGCACATATGGCCAAACAAGATTAATTTCCATTTATAATATAACCCGGATGATCAGCACTACATCCCCACTACAGGGCCCATAAAACAATCGCACCTCTGCCGGCACAGACACTTTGAACCAAGGTGTGGTGCCAGTGTACTTATCTCCGCCAGTATTTGTATCCCCTGGCTGCAGAAGTGTGCGTGCACACAGAGCAGAGTTTAACTGCTGCACTTCGAATTGTTAACAATTTGCTAAATGGAAGAGTTATCAATGACACCAGATCGGGTTGTGAATGGATTTGCACTACCATAAGTCTATGACGTGGAAATGATGCTAATTGATTTCACTGCACTACTGAATGGCGACAACAATGAGACACTGCCTACCCTGCCAAAATTCAAGCATGAAAATGTTTATTAAATAAATGTATTTAATAAATACTTGTATTTGTATACTTACTGTTTATTCTTGTGATTTATATGTGTGTTATTCCAATTGTTTAGACGTTACGATGACAAATGGTAAAATAAGCTGTGCTTTTACTGTCCATTCAAGCAAAAAACAATGTTGCGCATGTGCACTTCGATCCTGTATTCTTCAACCAGTACGGCAAAAAGCCCAACTCTGCTCTGCCTTTGCACGTAAATGTGTTATGACAGTAATCATCTCCGTTACATGTCAAACATGGACCAATTAAAATCGAGATATTACTGGAGCTTTGCGCAGCTAACGTCATTACACCTGCGTTGCTACATTGTAAGCGCAATCCCCGCGAAATTCTACGTCAAAATGACAGCAGCAGTGTCCGCCGATATCACAGTATTGAGGAATTTCTCTAAACTCGAACTAATAGCAAGATGGAGGCCTTAGATGGACTGCTGCAGCAAAAGGGACAACAAAATTGTCAGATTGTTTCAAACTGACTGGTATGGAAGAAAAGATTGTCTATGTGGCTGTGCTAACAGTCAGCGGCTGTACTTCATCGGGGTACTGTGATCTGAACAACCTGCCCGCAGCTTCAACCAAGCATGAAAAATCGTCAGCTCACATCCAGTGTCAAATTACACTTAAAATCTTCGGTAAATCTCGGAGCTTAGGAAGGCCGTGATAGGCTGTTGCAGTGTAGATTCCCAGCAATCAAACAAAACCATTGTTTCTTTCTATTTTAAATGTTTCAATGATAAAGTTTGCAACCTTAATACAACACAAAGTTAGCAACTATGATAATATAACAATAATAATATTTTTTTAAGAGATCTGTGCCTCAAGTGGGTGGGCACAAGCATTTCGGGGGGCGGGCCTGGCCCCCTATGGCCCGCCCATAGCGATGGGTTTGGGTGTTTGACGCCCTGGGAATGCCAACAGGCTGGCACTGCACTTTCCAGAGATCACCTGCCAAACAAAGTCAGTGTCAGTGTCTAAACATGACGCCAAAGGACACTTTTTGCATCAATTACAAACGTCAAAGGCAACTGAACAAGCATCACCTTTTGGACGCCATGGGGATGAGAATGTGTTGGTGTGGAGCATCGTAGTGGAAGAAAACATGATTGGTGTCTTGATAGCGTTACGAGGCGACGGCCAAAAGGATTTTTTCCTTCTCTCGCAAAGTCTTAGCTTTGCTCCATGATACATGGGTGTTGACATTCCTGATCATGAAGGAGAACCAACCCTTTATTACCAGGTTATTTATAATTCCTTATCCGTCACATATATAATATCACACATGAGCATAGCTCTGGGTATTGTAGCTAAAAGAATCCATGTGAAGCCTGCAGGCTTTGGCTTCAGCATCACGCCGTGCTGCATTCAGTGTCTTAGGGACTAATCCATCATAGCTCTCGACAGCTGCTGTTGTTTACATAAAGAGCAGATGCTACAGGGCTACACTTGGGTACCCTTCAATGCAGATGTTTTACTGATATAATATACAGTGATGAGTCACACACACTGTAACCAGCCAGGATAAAGTGATAAAGTGATGGAGGCAACAGAGAGCTGATGCAGAGCAGAGAGAAGTTCAGTGGTCTGCTAAAGGTGATGCTTATCTTATCATTGACTCAGTCACATCTGTAAGAGACTACACTTTAGAGCACAGCGCTGTGGAGGAGGGTCTGGTGAGTCCCTACAGCAATCTAGGATGGGAGATAAACGTGCTCTTGTTTATTGGCATTTCTTTAAACAAATCACAATCATCATAGCCCTGCAAGGAGCCCAGCTGCCGCTGCAAAATAGCCTCGTCTACGTTCAAAGGTTGTTTTCATCGTCCACAGAAAACTCAGATTGGACAGATAGTCTAGCTAGCTGTCTGGAT
>NC_045747.1:25983586-25988882 GCF_008692095.1 Etheostoma spectabile | reverse complement strand
GCAGAGATCTGAGGAGCAATTAACCATAGTCCTCGTAAATCCACCGGAGTTTAGAACGCCAAGGAAGAGTTAGATAATGGAAAGCCAAAAACAAGGACATACGGCGGAATTTCCCGGGGCAAACGGGGCAATCCTGGAAGTGGAAGGTTGAGGATATACAGTAGACCAGTCTACCCTATTCAGATATGGAAAGTTCACACAGGAGGCAGGTTTATTCCTTAAACAATATTTATTGCCTACAGCCACGGCCAGGTTGTACTTACTCTGTCCCACTCTAACTGAAGCCAAATTTGACGTAACCAGTCATTTGCTTCCCATTTCGCCTTCACAGTTTGTAACTAATTATGGATGTGTGCCCACTCCATTAACTATACAGCTGATATCTAAACAAAAATGAATACACTTTCAAACACTTATTTTGAATTAGTTTAAAGACATCATAGTTTAAGTGTTATAGCAAATGTTGTAGTATTTCTATTTAAATTTTTACATATACAGTATATATAGTATCTATCAGAGCAGAGCGTGTACCACAGATTGAGAACCAGTGCTTTAAAGGATAGCACTGTCATTGTTTGGTCTTTATTATTGTTATCAATGGATCCATTAGACCAAACTCAACAATTAATTTAAGCTACAGAGTATTGTGTGTGTCCATTGTTTTTCAAAAACTAGTCTAACTGAAATTAATGGATGTTTTTATTCTGCTGCAGCATACAGCTCTATTATATTCTCTACTTTCCTTCATGTCACCAAATTCCACAAAAAGACAACACCAACAATGAATTGGTCCTACTTAAAAATATTGTGTGTGTATCCAGAGCATGATTTATCTTATTCCTCTGTGCCATAGAGCTCTGTTATTGGCCCCTGCCCTAATTCCCACCCCCCTACCTTTGGCGCCTTTTTGTATTGTAATGTCTTTCAGTCACAACAAGACTTACCTCAGGGCACTTTACAGATAGAGGAGGTCTAGACCACATTCTAGAATTTACAAAGACCCAACAATTTCTTCCAATTTTTCATGTCACGTCAAGTGTCCTCCGTCTATTTTAAGGAAATATAGATAAGTAAAACTAGAGACCATCTTGCAATGGGATCCCATCAGCCGCTATTGGTGTGTTGCGGTTGTCAAACTTTGCTTCGGGAAACAACAACAAACTCTGAGCCAGCAAGCTACACGCTGAAAATGGCAAGTTTTGAAAGAAATTTGGATGGTGCAACAACGCTGGAGAAAGTAAGGGTAGTGATGGCCAAATGAAGCTTTGTGAACCAGTGTCTTTATTTTCAGAGCCCACTAGATGGCGCTCTTGTTTTTAAGAGAAAGGTCTAAGGCACTGCAATTCAGTATTCTCAACCAATTTTTTAACAGAGAGCGCCATCTAGTGGGCTCAGAAAATAAAGTCACTGGTTCACGAAGCTTCATTCGGCCATCACTACTGCTTGGTTCTTTTAGGGGACGATTGTAAACATTTACAAAGAATTGGGTTTATGGCATTTTCTCTCTAACTGGGACATTTTGGGACCAATCGGTGGGATTGCTGTGGACAAAGTACACACAGCGATACACTAGTAAGGGCTAATGAGGTTTTACCATGTATCCAGCTACTCTAAATAGCTCACGCTACTGTATTGTGTGAACAATTGACTTAATTTAATATTGTGTGTGGCGTTTTCTTTTGCAAGGTTTAAATGTTTCACCAAAACAAGTTCCTTACCGAGACTACGTTGTAGTGCCACCGTCGAGTCCTGAGCTTAGTGCCGCCCAAGATGATTGTGATGGGTTTAAAGGAAAGAAAACAACCCAGAGTGTTTCTTCTCCTATCCCAGAATGTATGTGTGGTTTAGCAAGACCTAACTCCACAGCACGGTGGAGACAGAGCTGGTAATGCAAGCCAACAGACAGACGTACAGGTACATATAAACACCTGGCAAAGTACTCAAATCCTCTTCTATGGAAGTTCCCGCCAAAGTTGCTTTCTCCAGAACCACATTTTGCATGCTAACACACACACACACATACACACACTGTCACAGCTGGTAAAAAGAAACATGTGTGTAACTGACCTGCTTGGATACTGGGGAGCAGCAGAGCCAGCAACACGGTAGCACATGTCTTCATCTTTCTCAGCCCGCCGCGGACCAACATCACACCTGAGACCTTCAAAGGTTGCTTCAGACCTCCCAATGGGCGTTAGACGGCGTTCCACGGTGGGTTTGCCGAGTTCACAGTAGTAGGCCACCAAAGGCACCTAGGAAATCACATCGAAATGCAGAAGGTTCAGCAACACATGTACAAATAGGGGACTCCCTGTAGTACAGCATGGCAGGAGGGCTGTCACATTACTAGAGTCTTTCAATACACCAGCTTTAATTGTTAGTTTAGCTTTATCTTCAAGGAGATTATGACAGTAGACTCTTCTACTGTACGTAGGGAGACAGCAGACACTTTGAGCTGTTTTTTTGGAAGTGCAGATGGTGAATGGTATTGCCTTTAACCTAGGATTGCAAGTAATGATTACTTTCATTGTCGATTAATCTGCTGATTATTTTCTTGATTATTTTCTAGGTGGTGTTGACTGCAGCCATGCACCAAGCTCTGATAAGGTTGAAGCTTTCCCAAAACAACCAGTAAGTTGTCAGACATGTGCTAATTTGCGCACACTTTTACACGCTGCGCTGTGCATAGGAAACACTGTGATCTTCAGACATTTTTGGACAGAAACAAACAGCACAAATGTACAGTATGTGCATCTGCAGTTTACCAAACACAAAACATATACTGTAAGTCACATTGTTCTCCATTGTTTAAAAAGCTGAAGCCACCCTGGACTTGATCTCGGCACCCCTACAAAATAATTGGAGTGAGAAAATCACAGAAACATCATCAGTAAAATCATTTAGAAATATTCTTCGATATATTGCAAAGTTTTCCAACTTCAATTGATGTACCCAAAGGAAAACTTTGTCAACATCTGTTTATCTAAAAAAAGATACATTTCTCTTCTTGCTCATCTTACCATCTAGTGGACTGAAAAAGCAATTGATTTAATTATTTCAGGACTAAGAAGGTGAATCCTAGGATTGCCCCTGCTCTCAGCCTATCCTGCTGTCAACAGCTGCTTTTTGAAACACACTTACGAGTCTCGCTGCCAAGTTGGCAGCCGTTCTTCCTGACTGCAACTCCATTAAAAAAAATCTGTAAAGCATGCCATGCCATTTAGGAATTTTAATTAACAATGTTTACTGCAAATGAATTGAGCGAAAGGTAGCAGGAGAATCTGCCTTGTGAAGATTCTCCAACCATTGCACGATCTCTACAAATCTCTGTAAAGCATGCGGCATCCCGATGCCGGCTCTGTTTTAATTAGCTGCAATGTGGAGAGCTCAGGAAGACGCTGTGGGCATAAAGGGAACGCTATAATAATGAATCATCACTTTTTATATTTTATCATGCAATTATCTTGCTTTCTGACTACTGCTGACAGAGTTAGTGGGATTTTCTCAGTGCACTCAGCTGTACTACACCTGCATGTAGAGTCTAGTGCTGTCTTAAAGGTCCAATGTGTAGGAATTTCTCCCATCTAGCGTTGAGATCATGTATCGCAATCAACTCTCTTGCGCCACGCTGTTGCTAGTACGTCTTACACCTACGGTAGCCTTCACGCTTCAAAAAGCCAGTCTTTTGCTCTTTTCAATATTATCCTTGTTCCTGAAATTTGGATTTTGAATACGTGTGGTCCTCCATGTCTCCCTCTTCAAACTTGACGGGGCCGTGAAGCGACAATACCCACTTGCAGCATTAGCAGCACCTGTGAGTTTATCATGTTACAGTGAAAACGTGAAAGGCGGAGCAGTATATCCTGTATGTCCCGTATCGGCTAACATATTTCAAGATGGCGCATGAATATGGAGCATCTACCCCAGTACATGAAAATGAAAATGTAAAATGTCAAGCCAATAGGAATATTTGGAATTGAAAGTGGTAAATATTCATGAAAAGGACAGTTGTGAACTACAATTTGGAAATGAACAACTAAACACGTTACACACTGGACCTTTAAAGGCCCATTTAGGTTGGTTTTTTTTCACCCGGACCCTGGAAAGTTGTTGGAATTGATCCAGTATTGAGCAAGAACGCTGTAACCAGGCTGCTATGTAACCCTATAGGACAGGGGTCTTCAACTATTTTATGCCATGGACCCCTTAGCTGAAAGAGAGATGGAGTAGGAACCACCTACTACACATACTGTATGAAAATAATTAATCATTAATCTGGGCCGGATGGATGAAAATGAATGGCAATGAATCCTTAAGTTTAACTGTTTGGCTACCATAGTGGCTACCATACCTATTGTAAGCTTATCTCTGCTGTTGTCAAATCAAGCTTCTTTCATTTGAGGCAACTGGCCAAAATAAAGCCAATTTTGTCAAGGCAACATTTTGAAACTGCAATCCATGCCTTTATAACTACACGGCTGGACTACTGTAATTCACTATATGTGGGGGTTAGTGGGTCCTCCATCACCCGTCTCCAGATGATACAAAATGCAGCAGCACGTCTTTTAACGGGCACACGTAAACATGAGCAGATCTCCCCTATTTTAGCTTCACTACACTGGCTTCCTATTCAATTTAGGATCCATTTTAATTCTGTTATTTGCTTTTAAATCACTAAATGGTCTTGCCCGCCATACCTCTCTGAGCTTCTACACTCTTATAAACCCGTCCGCGCTCTCAGGTCAGATGATCAGCTGCTCCTGACTGTGCCTAAAACAAGCGTAAGCTCAGAGGGGGCCGTGCCTTGTGTGTCTGCCCCTAGACTATGGAATGATCTGCCTTTGCATGTAAAACAGGCTCTTCTTTATCTGTTTTTAAAACCCTTCTTAAAACCCCTCTTTCTCTTGGCTTTGACACATAGTAAGATGTCGACTTCATTTACTTGTTTTATTTGTATTTGTGTGTTTTAATTGTATGGTTATTAATTATAAATATGTTTGTTTATTTTCTGCACAGCACTTTGGAAACTTTGGTTGTTGTAAAGTGCTTAACAAATAAAGTTGGTATGGTATGGTATCTTCAATGTGTAAATTAAATTTAGGTTTTTTTCCGCTATTGGCCAATTAATCTTCACTATTAAAATGTTAGATTCCTTTTAAACGTTTTTTTCTGACATATTTAAATAAAAATAAAAAAAAAACTTTGAATATTTCTGCTATAGGACACATGTTCAACTTTAATTTAAAATTCTGTTTTTGCCACTGACATGCTCAGATTATTATTCTAAGTGTCTGAC
>NC_045747.1:25973578-25983576 GCF_008692095.1 Etheostoma spectabile | reverse complement strand
AAAGGATCCCTACAGAGATAGACCTTTCTCTTAAAGAGTAAGTTCCTTTTGGTTTAACATGAAACAGCAATTAAATCACCATCACCAAACCCACCAGACTCCATGTATATAACTAATACTTTTAGAGTGTATAGAGCCAGCATATTTCCACATGTAAATGGGTGAACTAAAAGTTTATTTCAACCAAACCTGAGTGGTGTTTGTTGGATCAGTGGAGAGATAGTTTTCTGTTTTTCTGTCGACTTTAAATTAAGTGTATTTTATGATGATAAAATTACTGTTTATGGAGTCTGGTGGGTTTGACAATAGCAATTTTTCAGTTTCATTAAAAATTCAAGATTCAAAAGCCTTTGTTAATTCCAAAATGGGAAAATTAACAATCTTACAGCAGCAAGAAAAGTACAAAAAAAGACATTCTAAAGATAAACGATAAATAGGTAAATGCATTGTAAGTATAGAGAATAGATAGTATTTGTGTTAAACAAAAAAGATCTTACTCTTTAACAAATAGGTCTATCTCTGTAGGAATCATTTCCAAAATGTTATCAGACACTTAGAATCTGAGCCTGTCAAAACAGAACTTTAAGTGGAAAGAAATTGAAGATGCACAATTTCCCAATATTTTACTGCTGCTGCTGACTGTGGCGTTCCTGCTTAATACTGGACCAATGTCAAAGATTGTTGTTCCCATCAGTCACTTAGACAAAAAAAACATAGGAAAATAGGGCCGAAAAAAACAAAGTTACCCTTGAATGAGCCAGACACAGCCTTACACAGTATATTTCATTTAGTTTGTTTGCTCAACGTTATGCTGCTAATCCTGCCTGCCCCTCGCTCTGTAAGTCTTGCTGACACACTTCCATCTCTGTCTAGATGTCTGTTAGCTATTAATGCAAGTGCGTGCATATGCTCCTGCTACTGACCTGGCTGTGTGTATATATGTATGTGCACACTCACGGTCACAGTTGTATGGTAATCACTGGTAAATATTTCTCCCAGGTAACCTCCTCTGCATATTAATATGAATTATATGATTATCTGGTCAAGCAGCAGATTAATCCCTGAGCCGCATTGCCAACAAAAGAAAATTAAAGATTCCATTTTATTCTTGCTGGCAAAGTGTCCGTTTCAGCAAATATGTGAATTGCTGTTGTCGCAGTTACTGCAGAGTCAATGAATGAAATTGCGATATGTAAATCACTGTGTTAATTTAATCTGCTTTCTAATCTTTAGTGGTGGAGAGCGGTTTGGGTCCTGCATAAATCTCCAGGACAACAAAGAGTATTTTCACTATAATTTTGTTCACTATTAATCCCACTTAGAGATTGTAGAAAGATGTTTGCTGTCTGGTTTTCAGCTTGTTCTCGTGTACCATTCGTACACATATAGCTATGAAAAGTAAAGGACTGTTATGTGTATGCACCACATTGACTGCTGCTGTATATGAATGCTCTGAACCGCCCAGGACGGAGTTTTGGGGGGACGGGTGGGTCATAAAACACAGCGCTTTAAAGACAGGAAGCAAAATTTGCTTGCAAGGGGAAACGCAAGACTTTCACCCAGGAAAGGTGTGCGATCCCAATGACGGGTTTCATCCAAACCACAACCTCATTACTAAACTTAACAAGTTGTTTTGGTGCCTCGTTGGTGGACGACTTGTTAGTGGGCTTACGTTAGCTTTCTAAGTCCGCCTTACCCCCTCGCACATCGTTCACAGAAAACGAGCCGAATGAAGCTGACGCTCATGTGGCGATAGCAATGTACTTTGTGTGGATGAAGCATTAAGTCAATTTGATCCATTTAGCGGCTTGCTCTCTGCCTTGTGACGTTGTTATTGCACTGCTCGTTTGTGCATTACTGCAAAAACCTCACCTCCCCGCAACCTTCCGGAAGTCGGCTTGTACGGAAGTTTGTGCAATATGTTACCATGGCAGTGTAAATGGCTGCCGCTCTGACCATTCTGCTACGTTGATTTGAATTGAAATTTGGGATATGTGATATTTGTGAATGTGATATATAATCATACGGAATGTGGATATAATGACTAAATGGGTGAAGGCAAATAACAGAACAGCTAGAACAGAACTCTGGAAAATTTAAAGTTGAGAAAATTACATCACTTTACTGTATTACGGCCTGTAAAACCAGGAATAGACAACACTTATTACAACATCCAAAATCTAGGAATATATCCAGTTTCATTTCATGATATTTAGATTTATATATAATAGATACATTGCCTATCCCTAATTTTCCTAAGATATTACGGGCCTATTTATGAGACTACGTTGGGGTTTTACACAGGACTGTAACTACCACATGGACAGCACAGACTGTAAGCACTAAATCATCTCTCACACAGTCCCTGAGATTGAATTAGATCAAATTAAACTGAGACGACTGTGGACGCCTGAGACCAGAGACTGTGAGTGGCAGCAATCTATAATTACTGCGCTCCACTTTGCTCTGTAGAAAATATGGTGAATGCTGCCTTTCAGTTTCATTATGGGGTGTCAGCATGAACATAATCCCTCATTGACTAGGAAAACTGCACGACAATAACAGGGGGGTGGCTCTGTAAATGGTGATAGATGTTTATAACGGACAGTTTGTACTGTAACACACTATCTTACTGTTTATAATGTGAAAAACAAGATAAGAGACATTAAAACATTCTTGTGCATCATGGTTTATTCTATTGAAAACATGGTTGCTGACTACAAAATCTAAACAGACACGAACCGCTCATTTTTTCAGTATCTAAAGAATGAATGAATGAAATTGGACACGGTTAGGGAACTCATCAGCACTGTATGCCAACAAAACAGCAGCATCCTGCAAGGTGATGCTGAAAGAAAAAGAAAAAACCTTAGATATTAAATTTGTGTTGTGCCATCAAATATGATGGCAATTGTCAGATTGGTTTTACTGATGTATGTAATTGCAACATATGGATGTAAGGGCTAATTGGATGGACTAACGTATAATGGATGGGTTGTCTACTCCATTAATTTTTCCAAGCTCCAGAATTAAATTTTATATGTCCCTTGCTTAATACATTACAGTATCTTTGCAGTATTCAATCTTAAACCCAAGCTTTATGTCACAGCTGCTACTTTCAGTTGCCTTTACAGAGTTGAGCATTTACATGGATGTATTCCCAAAGAAAGAAGTGCCTCTCTGGAAATAGCCATTAGTACTAATAGCCATTAGTGAAACAATGGAAGACCCCATGAGAAGCACTTTGGCTGGGAAACATGTTTGACGTGCATCATCAAGCAGTTGGATTGCAGGTGTTTCTGTCAAATGCAGTGGGACAAATTAGATTGGATTAAGTTCATACGAGCAAATTAATAAAGTTTTGCTTACTGCAGAGCAGAACTATATTAATCAAATTATCTTGCTGACATGGGCTCCACCTTACTCGCATTACCGCCTTAATTACATTGTCACTGGATTACTGGTGTGCATTTGAACATAGCCATTGATGTTCCCTGCATGAGAGAAATGTGTTTCCCCACCAGGAGGGGATTACATAAAGGATTCATGACAAGAATCAGCACATTCCCATTAAAGCAGGGCGGAAGGAAAGGATCTGTGTAGCTTTGGGTGGTGGATGATCAGATGTATTTAGCTTCAACACTAACAGGTTCCATTCTAAAGTCATGCCAAGAGCTTTTCAGCTGGAAAGAATGTTTTTGATTCAAGCCAAAGTTTTGTTCTGTATTTATCAAGGATGAAAAGGCCTCCTTCACCACACTTTTTGTGTTTGAATTGCCCACACCTGACCTTTTCAGGAGATGAATGCTGAGTCCATGTGAAACGAGTGCAAATGGCACTAAGGAGTTTCCACATGCTCAAGTTCAAAAAGAATGGGAAGTGTTTCATCTGCCAATCAAATGCCTTCTCGCAGATCACACAAACGTGAGCAAAGGCAGGAGCCACTTAAGGGAGGCATTCATGCATTATTGATAAAAACTTGTTCTGTCTTGACTTTTTTAAAGACCCCAAGAAGTGAAAAATGCCCAGGGTAAATCCTCTTTCCCTATGATAATTGTCATTCATTTATCTCTTGTTCACAGCTAAATAAAGGGTTTAAAAATTGATTATTTTCCCATCATAATCACTGTCTGTTCTCTTCATGTGAAAGGATTTCAAATGTTTGATGACACATCCTGTACACATGCCCATTTAAAAATTGTAAAGTTTGTCCAATTAAAATGTTTTATCAAGTATTTATGTCACTCACTCATTACCATTAACCATATGTACACTGCAGGAATGGCTTGCTACCTTTCTCTGTTAGAAAGACGGGTTCCTTAATTGTATACTGTCACTGCAACTCGTTCTCATTCCCAACTCGTCAAATACTGACCCTTGGTTGTTGGCTCTCAACCTCAGATACCGACGCCTCTGTATGGAACGCACCGGGTAGAGCAGCAGCTTGACCACGGAGCTGTGAGACGATGTACTGTGAAGAGCAACAACGGTTGCGAGTAGTAAGAAAGACCTAAAATCCGTGTAAGGTGGGAAGCAACACAGGACTTGTAACCCCACCCAACATCTTTTCCTAACCCTAACTAAGTGATGTTGCCCTGCACGTTGAAAAATGACGCCAAATAGGTCTGGACCCAGAGTGTCAAAAAGTGAAGCCAAGAGTCCCGTCCAAGCGTGACTTAGTTGAAAGCCTGTGCAACAGTTAGCGGCACAGAGCTATGAGCTACATCATTACTACAGATTGGTTGATTGGTGGTTATGACAGCATTGACACACAGGCAGACAGACTTTCTATTCCAGACATACGTTGCCGCAGCTGCTAACAATGTGGCTGAGGTCTAATTCGGTCGAGGGAAACTGTGCTGATGTTACTGGCTCTGTGCCAAAGCAGCCTTGGCATGCTACACGCTACATGCAGATAAACGGAGCTGCTGCTGGTTTGACGGCACCAGAGTGAGCGGGCGAGCTGGCGGAATGAAGGGAGGCGCGGTTAAACTGCATGTTACGTTACTGCCGGTGCCACAGTGACAAAGCCGGTTGAAAACCAGTGAAGTTTCCTTTCATCTTCATCCAACTCCTGATCTGACAGCAACAACAGGTGAGGGACGTGTGTGTGTGTGGAGCCAACAGTCCTCAATACTGAGCTGAACTCTAAGCCTGCCCACTTTTTAGCAATCCAATCAAATGCAAACTATGTATTTTACCGCACAACTATTCCATTTAATTAGGAAATAGGTCACAGTACAGAAGCTAAAGATCCCCCAGCTTCTGCTTATTGGGAATTTAAATACTTACATTACTTGGTCTTCACTTCATATTCAACTAAGCATTCTCAAATCCAACTCTGCCTCTGGTCTTGCATCTTTTCAATGTGTCCATTTCATCCATCAAAACCTAAATCTCATCCTTAACCGACATATGCCATTGCTTTTCCACATCATAATTTCCCATTTAAACATCCTATGGTTTCTCCCTTTCTTACTCACTTCTGCATGTGTTGACTGTTGTCTGTGTTGTAGTTTTAAAATCTATTTTATGTAATTTTACAAATGAATACATGTCTAAAGTACTTTATTTCCTAGCCCTCCTTCCCTTCCCCTAAGTGGTTTTGCCACTTGTCAAGCCACCATTGTGAATAAGAACCTGTTTTTAACCATTTGTCTGTAAAAATACAGGTGAAATGAAAAAAAAAGTGTTCATAAGCTGTGATAATGCAGCATTGGTAGCCAGGCTGTAAGCCGTGCCGTCGCACTCGTAATTCCTCACTAGGCCTCTAAACATGATCGTTGTAATGGCGCTGCGCTAAGTGCTAAAGAGGTTTTCATTTTTATTATTTTCAATCCAACTTTTATTTAAAAAAAAAATCAGGACATTACAATCTTCATTTAAATAGAAATACATGGAGTATCAAATACAGACTAAGTATCTAATAATAAAAAAGAGACAACTGAATTATACAAAGAGAAAGCTGTTAAATGGTAGACTTTTTCTTAGGACTTATGTCTGTGAGACAGTCAACTAGGAAGAAGGTTGTGTTTGTTTGTGAACCACATACAGAGTTAGTGTCTGGTGGGCTTCCAGTCTAAGGCCACATTGCTACTGCATGTGAATTTTTAAATGAATTTTTCCTCTATTTTGGCTTTCAATTTGGCAAACAACACAGCGCTTTCACCCAGGAGACCGGGGTTTGTGTCCCGTTCTTGTCCTGCGTGTGAAACGTACGTCCCAACCCACACAGCGTGAAAAATCATGCAATCATGCACCATGTCTGAGACGCTAAAGGGGACTTTTGGCGCCACTAACAAACGCCAAAGGCACCTGACCAAGCATTGCTTTTGATGCTCTGGGAGTGAGAATGTGTAAAACCCCTATTGTAATGAGTTTAACAAGGTTCTGTCTTGGCTTATGTTAGAATTCCCATACAAATTTACACCTATTAAAGGCGTTGAAACTAAGTACTTCGCCTTATGTGAAACGCACGTCTTCACTACCTAAAGACGTCTGAATTAAGTATGTTGTCAGAGGGACTTTTCACATAACTATATTGACAACTAGAGTACAGTATGTTCTCTTTGTTTAGATTCACATTTTGTCAGTGTTCTTTTGATTACTTTCTGGTCCTTATGTGTTACTAATTATGTGTGGCTTAAAATATATCATGCTTATAAAAAAGTATTAAAATTATGAACATATCAATACGAGACAGAGGCAGGTGTAGACGGCATTACCTATCTCAGCTCAGCTCAACAACAATCATAAATAAAATAGCAATTTGGCATATTCAAACAAAATCAACAACAATTGTCAACGGTCTTATGCCTTAGGCCCTTAACAAAGGCGTAGTCACAAGATATATAATCAAAATCATAAAAATAACAGTATTTGGCTGGGCAGCTTGCTAGTCTTAGTTCACTTAAAACTACTCAAAATTAACTTCAATCCACTCAACAAATACAAACAAATCAACTATTAAGGGTATTCTACTAACGTTAAAACAAATATAAAGGTGGTTGAGTGACATTTATTCCTTACAGAATAAATAATTCAGTGATTTGGCTGGTTTTCATAGCTTTGTTGGGGTTAATGCCAGCTAGCTAAGGACACGGAGCTCCAGCCCACACAGTGAGGTCGTGGTGCGTTTGACTCAAATCAGATATTTTTTTGAATTGTGGGTATCTGCAGAGGTACTTAATACATATTTTTTTCTAATTCGGGTGTTTCAGTGATTGATTCTCATTGTTGTAAAATAGCAGGGATGAAATCCTGTTTCACATGCAGTCTCTAAGGCAGTGGATAACGGCCTTTAATCAGGACATTGGCTTTCCTGAGGTAGACGATATCTCCTTCTAGGTCTCCCAGTTCCAACCCACAGTAGGGACAGATGACCCCAGCCCAGTAGTCTGGATCAACGGAAGTACATTTCGAGGATAATTACGGATGTTCCTAACCTTCCGCTCTCTGTGTGTCACCGTTCTTGCTTCTGGAAACAACAACAAACTTCGGGCTAGCAAGCTACACGCTGAAAATGGCAACTTTTGAAGAAAATCAGTTGGATTGAAAAGTATTTCCTCTCCAACTGGGACGTTTTTGGACCAATTGGTGGGATTGCTGTGGACAAAGTACACATAAAGATACACTGATAAGAGCAAATAACATTTAACCATGCATCCAGCTAATCCATTGTAAATTGAGCTTTATGTGAGAGGCAGCACCCAGAGTTGAAGCCATACGGGAGCTTATGTGCTTCCAGGCCCTGCTGGTTATTATGAGCTCAGAGCGACTATGAAATTGACAAGCTGGCACTGCTCTGACAACACTCACAGACTTCCTAAAACATTAACTTCTGAGAAAAATTGCCACTTTCCCTGCTGAACTGCAGTGCCTGCCACACATACAGTGACACAGCACCACAAGCAGTAACTGAGGGTGGAGGACACTTTCAAGGATGTTTTTATGACTAGCACAGTAACAAAACCATACAATTAATCTCTTGCAAAGACATGCATTAAGTCCATGAATAGTACGTAAAAATATAGCCCTGGGGAAGTGTCGGGTGGAGCTCTGTCAGTTGTATTAGCAGCAGCTCTGTTTGAGGTCTTACTAAACTCTGGGCATATGGAGGTGAAGAAAATCTGCTGACTACACACACACACACACACACACACACACACACACACTCACACACACAGGCTTAACTTTACAGTATATTTATGTCTGAATAATTGTTTTGCTCCGTCTCGGCTCCAGGAAGCCAATCCCACTCTGAAGAATAACACGCCACCATTCTAGATTTTGATAAGCTTATACTGCATTCCATTCAAGGTGGGAAAGTCTCATATCCCAGCTGATGGGATGTAGTTTCCATGGCCATAGTGTTTCAGGACTCCACTTCTTTCACCTATTACCTCAGTAAACAGTTTTATAATCAGTTTATGGTTTCAATCGCTAGTGTCAAATCTTCCTCAGTACAGCATGATGTTCATTCTGTAAATTACGGTCTTTTAAAAAATAGACAATGAAGTGCTTTAGGGAGTGGCTACACGCCAACTTGTCAATTATGGTGAAGGCTTGGCAATGCTAATCACGCTACTGCCGTGGACCTTAAAATAGCCGTAAACTTGTTTTTAAACCCTCTCACTGTGTGTTTTCTCCTAGAAATCTGGTGTCAGGGCTCGCCAAACCTTGTCAGCCAAGCTAGCTAGCTTTAGCGTTAGCTGGTAGCTTAAAAAGCAATTTCCCATTTGGGATCACTATCTATTAGGTGTGGGAATCACCAGAGGCACAATGATACGATATTATTGGGATTTTAAACATATTGCGATATTCTGCGATATATTGCAATTTATTAGCTTTTTTCCAACTTCATTATTTTGTCCCCAAAGGAAAGCGTTGTCAACATCTGTTTGTTCATCTCACATGAATTTTATTGCTGTAAAATGTGACTGTTAAGCTGACTAACAAACCAACACTTTCATGAATTTGTTATAAATGTTGTATACACCTGGCAAACCGAACTGTTTGCATTTAATTAAGGTGGACTAGACTGTAATACAAACAGGTATGCACTGCTGTGCTACTACAGGTATATTTTTACAATGCAACTTCAGCCCTTCAGCCCCTAGGGAATTAGAAAGGCAATAACTGTTAAATTTAAAATAAAACATGTAGCCTTTCATTAAAATAAAATGATAAAATGAAACGAAATGAAACATGTACTCCTTAAGTAAACAAAATGTACTACTGTTCGCTAACAACCTTGGTACTAACAAAAGTTCAAAAACATTTTGTGCGCGCAAAACCCTTGACGCGGAGGTGTCACGCTAAATGAACGCCAACGCCCATATTAGAAGCGTTGTCGGTGACATCCATCAGGTTTTTGTCTGCAATCCCCTATTCTCGTGCAGCAATTCGAAGAAGGTGAGCAATGTTCGCCCCGGTGTGACTTTCGTGTACTGCTCTAGTTTGGAGAAAGTGAGACAGCGGTTGCCAGTCTTCTGTGAGATAATGAGCTGTAATAGTCACATAGGAACCCACTGCCCGTGACGTCCATGCATCACAAGTCAATGCAACACGTTCTGCTGTTTTTAAACTTTCCTGAATTTTAAGCTAAACTTCTCTGTAGAGCTTGGGTACGGCTGTATTCGTGAAAAAGTGGCGCAACGGAGTTCCGTACCTTGGTTCCAGTGTTTTTAGCAAGTGACAAAATCCATTATTTTCCACAACGTTGTATGGACTCAGGTCTCTGCACATGATGTAGGCGATGGCTTGAGTTATTTTCTTCGCTCGCTCTGAATTTGGAGGTAGCTTTGTCAAGCTAAGTGTGTCCAGTGTTGGTTGGTTTTTCGGCGGAGTTGGTTTAGCATTAGCTTTACCGTCCTCGGCTAACGCTAACTCTGGATGGTGGCATGTGAGATGAGCCCTCATGTTGGTGGTATTCCCTGAGTATTTTATTTGCAAACGACACTCCCTGCAAATCCCATGTCTCATATCCATCTCAGTTG
>NC_045747.1:25973369-25973568 GCF_008692095.1 Etheostoma spectabile | reverse complement strand
GTTTCAAACACTTGATTTAAACGCAGACGGTGCATTTCTGATTTTTTTCTCTGATGCTGCCATGTTTATTTTATCTACATCCTCCTGCACACTGACAGTCCCCCCGCTGACCTTACCAGAAAACAAACAGCGCCATCTGGTGGACTGAATAAGCAATTTATGTGATTATTCTACTACCAAAAAGTTAAATTCTCATGTG
>NC_045747.1:25973249-25973359 GCF_008692095.1 Etheostoma spectabile | reverse complement strand
TAAAAGATCGATACTTGGCGTCTGTGTATCGATACAGTAATGCCATGAGAAATATCGCGATACTATGCTGTATCGATTTCCCCCCCCACCCCTACTATCTATCTATCTAT
>NC_045747.1:25960919-25973239 GCF_008692095.1 Etheostoma spectabile | reverse complement strand
TCTATCTATCTATCTATCTATCATAGGTCTGCAGTGTTCTAAAACCATACAAATATGACAAGGCGGTGTATCGTCTCCATAGCAAAGCCTGTCTGTACTTCCGGCCTTACTTCCAAGTTACAGTCTTTTTAAAGCTATTAATAACATTTGTTTTGTCTAAATATGATTGTGGCTAACCTTAGTGATATTGAGATGCGAGCTACAGTTACATTTCAACATTGCAAAAAAGGGGTGTCGAAAAACAAGATCATCGAAAAGAAAGAAAGAACAAGATCCAGGGTACAAGCGGCCGAAATGGGTTTCCTCAGGAGGGTGGCGTCTCCTTAGAGATAGGGTGAGAAGCACAGTCATCCGAGAGGAGCTCGGAGTAGAGCCGCTGCTCCTTCGCGTCGAAAGGAGCCAGTTGAGGTGGTTCGGGCATCTGGTAAGGATGCCTCCTGGGCGCTCCCTAGGGAGGTGTTCCAGGCACGTCCAGTGGAGGAGGCCCCGGGGAAGACCTAGGACTAGGTGGAGAGATTATATCTCCAACCTGGCTGGGAACGCCTCGGGATCCCCAGTCGGAGTGGTTGATGTGGCTCGGGAAAGGGAAGTTTGGGGACCCCTACTGGAGCTGCTGCCCCCGCGACCCGACACCGGATAAGCGGTCGAAGATGAAGATGAAGAAAAACAAGATAAAAACACAAAATCTGAGGCAAAAGGTACTAAAAACAAGGGAAATTATCTGTCCATGCAGCAAGATAATTTCACTTGACAAGCTTGCTTGATTTAAGATTATAGTGTAAAGTTGAAGACTTAAAATAAGAAATTCACTCTTACAACAAGATAAATTATCTAACACCTCTAAATCTAAGTTTGGTTTGTATTGGTGAGAACCAAATCATTTGCAGTGAAGTGTTAGATGGGCTAAAACATGTTTTATTTCACAGATTTTCTGCTTTGTTCTAACACTGGGGGGGTTGTTGAGACTCTGTCTAAAACTGCCATTCCTACCAGCTGTTTGTTACATAAAAATAAAATAGATTATAGATCCTTATATTTCCATAGTTTACAGCGTACTTTACCAGCTGACTTCTCTGTTGGCTGTTGAAACAGGTGATGTCTCGTACGTTCTAAAGCCAGCCTCTGGAGACTGGACCAGCTGAGTCACGGCCACACCATCAGCTGGGTTGAGTCGAGCTGAGACAGGCCGGGTCAGACCACTGCAACTTTTCTCCGCTCCGCTACAGATACACGCCAGGTCTTTTTTCAAGTGAACCTCGGGGCATTCGGACAGAGTATCCAGTCAATTCCAACAAAACACACTCACTCCCCCATGTCATATATGACTCCTCTAAAACACCCCAGACAACAAGAGATTTCTCTTGGAGTTGGAAAAACGCAAGATACATCACAGATCCCTTTTATAAGAACAACGCCAGAAAAAAGAAGTCAGGGAGTTTAACTGCAGGAGTGCCAGGAGGGGAAGGTAGATCCCAGCAGCAAGACGCTTCTGGCGTGATATAGTGCGAGACGATACACAACCCAGTGGAAAAGCAGGGTCAGGAAGATGTTAATCAATCAGTCTATACACCCACACAATTCGGAGGAAGGTCTGATCAGCCAGAATAAGTTCAAGTTCAAGTTTATTGTGATATGCATTACTGTACAGAGTACCACAACAATGGAATACAATGTGCCTAGGGACTCTCTCAGCACCAGTCAAGAAGTAACAATTAAAATTAATTATTAAAAATAACAATTAAAAATATCCAAGCACAGTAAACATAGTAACTAACAAATACCACAGCCCTCCTTCCTGTTTTACTATTAATCCTTATTTCCTGGGGGTAAAACCTGTCCCTGAAATGTGATGAGCACGTTTGGATGCTCTGCAATCGTCTCCCAGAGGGAAGGTGGGGAAGAGATTGTGTGCACGATGACTAGAATCCTGCATAATACCAAGAGCCTTCTTAGAGCTGCGTTTCCAATAAATGTTTTGGAGCGGTTCAAGTGGATCCCCGATGATTTTAGCTGCAGTTTCGACCACCTTGTCAAAAGATTAAGGTATGTGAAGTAGCCCTGCCAAACCACACTACAATGTTGCCTGTCAGTATACCGCTGTAATGTTTTATAACAGTTTTGTCTCAAATCTTCTGAACTGGGCTTAAGAAATGTAGCATTCCACTGGCAGAAGGCCAGGAAGATGGCAGAGAAAAAGAATGTAAAAACAACTATGCAACAATACAATTTTTTTTCCAATTGGCTTTGAATTTGAATGTACTGGCATTGTTCCTCTAGAGGCGACTTCTGCCGCTGTGTTCCTCTCCAAAAGGGAGTCAACCTTTGCTAAAGCCTCACTGTGGCACGGTTTTGTGCTGGCTGGGATAAGAGAGCCACTCAGCAAGTCATCTCTTACAGTCTTTTGTAGAAGGCACGAGCAGAGAAATAGCTCAAAGGCCCTGGCCATAACCAGACAGAAAGCATGCAACTTGTTGCTGGAGTGAGAGAATTTAAACACACAATTGCTTACTGTAGTTTGTCTTTGGAAGGTTTAAATGAACAGCAAAGAAGTTATAAAACAACAAAGAAACCAGTCATGGTGAAGAACATGTTCCCCCTAAAGTGGGACCATCTCTACAAACACATTTACCTCACCTGTCAGTACAGTCAGTTTAAAAACGTTAGTTGCATCACTTACCCATATTTCATCAATGAGTGATCAGTGATGGATCAACACATTCTCACTCCCGTTGTGTAACAAACGGACGCTTGGTCAGGTGCCTTTGGCCTTTGTTATTGACGCTAAAATTTGTCATATCTAATTGCGCTTAGTCGTGACTATTGGCATCAGTTAAAGGTGGGTTAGGTTAAGGATCAGATCGTGGGTGGGCTTAAAAAAGGTACATTTCCGTTTTCAGTTTAGGAAATAAAGAATGGGAGGGTTGGGTTTAGGAAAAGAAGAAAGCGATAGTTGGGTCTAGAAAAAGAGGCACGCGGAACACGAACACCGGTCTCCTGGGTGTAAGTCCTGTGTTGTTTGACCCAACCACTCTACTGGTCAAACAAAAAAAGTCTCTGTAGAGATCCTTTCCACTTAAATTATAACAGAACAGCACTTTTATTGGACAAAATAGACTATGCTTAAAGGTTTTTAGTTCACGTCAGACACCAATGCATAGGAAAATAGGGTTCAGGTTGAAACAAAACTAAATGAAATGTTAACTAGAGGTTGACTGATGGCGCTTATAACACATTATACTCAACAATCAAATGTAGTAAGGTCTCATAGTGTGCTATTATAATCCATTCAGTATCATACATTTCAGATTTGCTTTGATACATGTTTAGTCATACGTTTAATTTACTTGCAATAAAACACTTTTTGATTGCAGTGTGGAAAACTTTGCTCTCAAAGCTCCTCTGTTTGATGCATAAAAAAGGCCCAAAGTAACCTCATATATTACACATACACAGACACATGCAATGCAGCTTTGCCCACAGAGCTAAAAATATGTATATCATTGGTAACATCCTGAGGCCTCCAGTGACAATGCGTAATATGATTCTCTGAGCAGAAGTCAGCAAGTTTTAATAACAGACCTGCCTCAACACACATGCTAACAGGCCGGAGGATGTGTGTGTGTGTGTGTGTGTGTGTGTGTGTGTGTGTGTGTGTGTGTGTGTGTGGGTGGGGTGTGTTGGGTCGTGTGGGGGGTTTGTGGTGTGTGTGTGTGTGTTGTGTGTGTGTGTGTGTGTGTGTGTGTGTGTGTTTTCCTGAAAAGCCGTTGGATTTGATTCCAGGGAAATAACATGGTCACATTCTGAACACATATGTCCTCCTGATGGAGGTACACTAACAAGGTTAGCGTGAGCATGAAAACATGTACTTGTCACAAAAGAATGCACACACACACAACCACACAACCCACACACACACACACACACGCACACACACACGAACAGGGCACCTCACTGGATGTATGCTCGTCATGCGGCTGCTTCCCACACACACAACAATATAGGTCTATATGTGTGTGCAGTGGTGCCTAACAAGGTTAGCGTGAGCATGAAAACATGTACTCTGTCACACAAGAATGCACACACACACACAACACAGAACACAAGGTCTGGTGTTGGCCAAAAGAAAACAAATGCCGTGATGTCGCAAGTTTAACATGGTCTGTATCTTTAAAATAATTTCTTGGAGTAATATGTCCTGCAAAGCTACCTAAATAATCCCTAACAAAATAGAAATGCAAGATTCAGCAGGACTTAATGTAAACATTATTGCGTTCAGATTGAGGATGGAAAACACTCCTACGGGTGGTGTTAGAGGACCTGGATCGTCGTGTAGTTTGGAGGATTTGTATTTCTGAGCGTTTGCTGAAAGGAGTGATGCTCTAGTTCATTTTCAATGGGGACAGTCTCATGCTTCTTTTAATGCTTGTTGCGTGGTTGTCTGAAGGTTTCCTCTTGAAAATGACATAATTGAGATTACTCGACAAGACATATGTTGTTATCTACTTTTTGACCAAGAACTGCTTCGGCAAATTCTAATGCTGTATTTGTATTCTTTTTTTGTTGTAAAGTCTTTTTTGCCCATTTGCCCCCTTTATTTGGTAGGACAGCTGAAGACAGAAAAAGGGGAATGATATGCAGCAAAAGGGCCGCGGATAAAACTCAATCCCAGGCCGCTGAGCTAAGGCCTGAGCCTTAATAAATGTGGCGCACACTCAACATAACTTTTTTTTTTATAATAATAATATTAATGTGACCCAATATGATTAAAGACACAATTTTTGAATAGGGTGTTTGTCTCTTTAAAAAGAATACATGCATTGGAATACATGGAAATAAGTATCATTTTAGTGTGTGGAACACATCAAGGAGCTTTATTTTGACAGCCGCTGGCTACAGTGGAGGAGCAGAAGCAGCAAGGTGATCTGAGGCTGACTGATGGGCCAACATGCTCTCGTTTTAGCTCGCTGTCTCCCTTTATCCCTCTGTCACAGCGATGAAATGATGAAATCTCTCGGTTACATTAAAGGGGAGAAAGGCGAGAAATGCCCTCATTAAAGCTGGCGGAAACATCACCAACAGCGCGGAGAGCCGTTCTGGGCGAGCCCTGCAGTCACACTGTGTGATGCACAGCCCACAGATTACAGTGGCTGTACAAGTAAGCGTGATGAAATTAAAACACTCATGCTGCAACTGATGAAACTTGACATTAATGGTGGGTGGGAGGTATTTTTTTCTTCTTTTTTTTCCCTTCTCTTGACTGTTTGAAAATACCTTCACTTCACCGTGTCAGTGTTGCTGTCAGGATTCCGAGTGGGGAGAGGAATAATGCGAGAAGATCAAAAACAATACAGAGAATCAATAGAAGTGTATGGGTGGGAAGGGGACATTGTTTCGTTATAGTAAAATATTCGACACTGGAGATATAACAAAATACATTAATGTCGTTAAAATTGGCACTGATCTACATTCTTTTTTTCTCTATAAAACCCCCCTTTCAAATATATTTAAGTTCTGTCTATATGTGCTATTTGCACTGGAATTTGAGCAATATAATGACTTCGCCTGGCATTTTAGTCATTACGGCTCATCAGAGTGCAGACCCCATCAAGAACAACAAACACAGACATAATCCCACTGGAACACCACGGAGGCCTGAGAGACTACACAGAAAAAGCTGACTGCACTGATGCACCTAAAGACAGACAGGAGGAAGCGCTCAGGGACATCACGCGATGTAGAGTTTTGGCCATATTGGACAATTTCACACCTATTGATATACAGTACATTCAATCTTATAGGGCGACTTTACTGTCTTTCTGAGGCTGTAGTGGTCCGTTTCAATGCAAGTGAAGATATTGGAATTATGGAGGGGTCTGAATAATGCTCCAAAGTTAGGCAAAAGTTTGGTCCGGGAAAAACTGGCATGGCCATTTTCCTCTCACCTCAAAATATCTGAATGGAAATCTGGAATGGTTCTATGGGTATCCACGAGTCTCCCCTTTACAGACAAGCCCAATTTATGCTAATCCAATGATGTTTGGGGCCAGGACATGCCGTTTTTATCACGCAGTGTGTTATTTTTGCCTATTCTAAAAATGGTGTGTTTGAATATTTATGTATTCTGTATCCATAAGCTTAATATTATGTCAAATGGATTGAAAAATAGTACATATAGCTGCCGGAAGTGGGAGGAAATGCATGCCCACAGTACGGGTTTGGGTTAACCCAGAATGTTTACAACGACCTTCCTCCACAGCACTATGGAGGAAGGTCTGGCTAGTCCACACAGCATTCCTGAATGGGAGAAAAACATGCTCTGGTTTATTGGCATTTCTTTAAACCAATCACAATCACCTTGGCCGGTGGTAAGCGCCGGACGGAGCAATGGTGCCTCTGCTAAATAGCCTCGGGATGGAACTTGTTTTGGTGGAACGTGTCTACGTTCAAAAGTTTTAGTCGTGCAACAGAAAACTCAGATTGGACGGATGGTCCAGCTAGCTGTCTGGATTTACCCTGCAGAGATCTGAGGAGCAGTTTAGACTTCCAACGTAAAAAAAGAGGAAGGTAACGGACATCCAGTCAAAAAGGAGGGACATTTGGCTGAATTTCCACAGGCACTGGAGAAATCCAAGAAAATGAAACATTGCGGAGATACGATATGTGCTGGTTAACCATGGATGTATAATAAAAACCTGGATACAGCATTTGAGACAGAGCCCCTTTCATTCCTATATGAGAGTTGCTCAGTGGCGCATGAAGCCATCATGGAGACAAAAATGACCCAGATGATGAAGATGAGTGGCGCTGCTTCCTCACAGACCTTCACAGACCAAGCCAGCTACTTCCTGTTTAGCTCTCCACTAACTTGAATGGGGATTAAATTATTTGACTGTGCGGCTCTTCTAGACTTTCAAAATGTTATTGAACCGAATGTATTAAATTTGGATAGTAAATCGAGTAGTTTCACTGGGGTTGTGATGCTAAAAAAACATATCCAGTGATTTAACGACGTCTATTTCGCCATGTAAGTCAATAGGGAAAAGTCTTTTTGGATTAGGGTTGTCACATGACAGCTTTGGTGTTGTAATTCCACTGTTTGGCCACAACATTCAATTTGCTTCAAAGCCCAGTGCACTTCCTAAGGGCCTGGTGATGCCTCAGAGATGTTCCCAGCCCAACACTTTATGTCTGGGCAACAGAGCACACAGAACAGCAGCTCTCTACTGATGTGCTAAATAAATATATGACACTTGTTTTAATTACTTCTTCCAATTAAGAGTTTCCTCCTGGTGAAGCACTGCATCCATGCTGAGAGCAGGAGAGGCGGCAGAGTGAGAGAGGGTCATGAAGTTGACAGTCGCACCGGTTTAAAGAGAGAGACCTGCTGTGCCGTGACAGGCGGGCAGACAGATTTACAACCAGTGTGCTGCTTCACTGCTAACTAGGACAGGGTCCCCAAGCATGTTCCCCAACAACAGGCAACCGACTCACTTTGAAGAGCTATGATGCACACATCAAAACAAAGTCCTGAATTTAAAGGCTGTCTGCTTTTAACTTGCTTTTAGCTTTTTAACATGTCTGCATGTTCTTAACAAATAGCCATTCAATACATTGCCTTCTGCATTTCTGACAGAATACGCAGTCCTTGTTTCTCCCAGTGGTCAATTCATGTGCCATTTCCGACAAAGCAGTGTATCATTAAAAAACACCCGCTACAGTGACAAACTAGCTGGGCTAAAGGCTTTATTTCACATACGTATTCTTGAATTTGCTGTATTAGAGGATACAAAGAACTCAAAATTAAGGGGGAATGGGAGGAAGACTTAGGTCAAAATCTTAATGAAGCAGAGTGGGCCAGTATTTGTGGAAGTGGCCATGATTTGTCTCTCAACAGCAAAATGTTGGGCAAACCACTCAAGTTAGCAATTTAAGGCTCACACTAACACTTGTCTTGCTGTGCATGTTGCTTGTGGCACATCACCAACAGACAGATTTGTTTTTGATGCAAAAACAAAAAGACAGCTGTTGAAATTGGAGAACAGTGACAGCAGTGAAGTGATGACAGGATGGAATGAGGACTGACGATGTTGATGTAACTGCTGCCCTGCCCTCTGCCACAATGCCCCCTGTCCACTGGAATGACAAACTCCCATTCCACTGCCTTGACTACATTTGAACAGTTTAACCCTGACACACTGTCTGTCTGTCTGCAAGTCTCTGTCTGCCTGCCTGTGTCTCTCTGTCTATCTGTCACACAGTGAGGGGACACTGGACCCTCAGTCAGTTCTTTACACTGTATAAGCTCTACTTTCTATAAGGACAGAGGGAATGGGGTATTCCCCAGATCTGTCAATTGATTGGTGAAAACATATGACCTATTGTACTAACCAGTTAGGCACGCAAGCCATCCGATTGTTGGTTCCAGGTATTTTTTTACTACTTTATCTCACTATAAAGTAATAAGCTGCGGCTCATCTACAGATTTGGCGCGTCCCCTTTTTCCGTTACACATCCAGGTAGCAATGCAGCCCGAACGAGAGGGGGGGGGCGTTTCAGCCTGCTGGGGAAGCCGCTACAGCGTGTAAAAAATGCCTATAGGAGATTGAAAGAATCCGTCTAACACGTCTGCCTTTGTTGTTTTGAAGGAACTGTCGCCCAACACACACTGCGAAACCCCGCTCCTAGCTGCCAGCAGTTTCTCACGGGACGCTGGTTGGTCCAACAGCTGGCAATTTAGACACAAATGCAAAATGGATTTTTGTGAGAGATGTGATCATCATTCTTACGCGATCTCATGATATAGCAAGAAAACGGCTGCCGTGCCAGATAAAATCCAGAAATATGTACTGCTTACAGTTTTTCCTCAATTGCTTTGCTTTTACTATTGAACATTAGGTAAGTAGGTAGCTTAAGTAATTGCTCTGGCCCAAAATGCACTGAATAAGCCTCGCAGATTGAAATAGTTTGCATTCATTTGCTATTGAGAGCGCAAGAAATTGAATGACCCATGAGGTTGATACATTTGCAGCATATTGTCTTTTTTCTTCCACATATTGTACAGTAGTTTGTGATACTTTTTGCTTTTTTTGCCCATACAATGAAAAAGACATGTTTTGTTGAAAGTGTAATGGGTGCCGTGGCTGACATCAAAACTATTCAGCTGCCTCAATACACAATGTTACTGTAGCAACTGGACAATATTACAGAGTGTGTAACTATCACCCTATGAGAGTACGCTGTCATTTGACAAGATGTCTTTGCTTTTTGACTGTCTCGGTCTAAGCAATGACAAAGGAACATTTTGGTTCTGGTGGCAAGGATTTATTCATTGATGGATTTAGTTAATTCTTTTGATTGAGTAATCAGCTCATCAGGTCACATGGAGTGATACGCTGAACGTACCACGCGTTGTGGGGATTGTACGTAGAGTTTTGACAATTGCAAGTTTGTTTCAGGAAATGTGCCAAATCGATTGAGAAACTGTAAAAGAATTTCTTTTCTCATTGTCAACAAGGCCCATGAAAAGACCAAAACCAAGAATGTGTTAGTCTTTCTGACTTCTCTATTCTGTAAGTGGCTCTCAGATCCATGTCCATTGTTTTCTACTGAAGAAACCTTGAATAACACCTTATAAATTTAAGGCTTTATTAAAAAAAGAAAAGAAAAAAGGCCCAGTGTTTTTTTAAAACAGCGGGACCCTAAACTCAAACGGTAGGATATATTGCATTTGTTGGGGATTATTTACAGAAGCAGATGAATATATATTTGGTGCATTAGTGTGATTTCCAGCAGCGGGACAGTGTGTGTGGGACGGAGTCAAAATGAACTACAGTGCGTTTGAATGTGTGTGTGTATTCATGGTAATGAAGATATGTGCAGCCAGTTCAACAGAGTGGCTCATTGATGTCTATTTAATATGTTTTTGACAACAATGGAGCTTTATGTCACAGAGGAATAAGATGTAGACAGACAGACACACACACACACACACTTGTTCGTAGATACATTCATTGTAGCATGAAACAGTGTGTTATGGTTTTTAATAGGAACGCCTCAGTTCAATGTGTCATGTTTTCTATTTGCCAAATGGTCCAATATTTGAAAGTCAAATGAGGGAAAGGTTTAAAGAGACACAAAAAAAACACATATTCACACTCACTTAAACAGTCAGCAATACCAAAGCACACTATATTAGCAAGTCTAATGTGTGAAGGTGAGGTAGAGAGATGGTTGGTGCGTTGAGCTGGGCTGTCATGAGCAGGAGATAGAACGTTCTCTTCTCTCCTCTCTCTTATTAATCTGGATAAATCCTCTGCGCTTGACAGGTTTGTTGATTTTTAAAGCTGTAATGTGGCTGCTCCACCACATCACATCCATAATGTATAACATATTCTAAAGCCTACCTACACAACCACAGCCGAGCTGCTACGGAGGCTGCAGGGACAGGACAGGGACATGAATCCATAAAGCCAAACACATATGTAGTAAGTAAGTAAGTAAGTAAAGTTTATTTATAAAGCGCTTTTCTCAGATAAAAATCACAAAGTGCTGTACAAAAGAGTAAGTAAAAAACAAGCAGTATAAAATGTATATAAATATATAAAATTAAAATGACACTAGCAAAAATCCATCAACCAAAAGCCTTCTTAAACAGACATGTTTTCAGATCTTTTTTAATATGTACATGCTGACATGAGTGCAATTTGCAGTGATGCAGTTTTATATGAATTCCTTACAGGATTAATTTGGTATTTTTCAACCTGGACCCTTTGGACACTGGAAATTGATATTAGTACAGCATTGAGAAAGACTGATGCAGGCGCCAGCTGTGATAAAAGCTGCAATGTAACCACTCCGGGCATGTGTTGTACCACTGACAGGCTCATATTATTATTCTAAGTGTCATTAAGGATCCACACAAGGACAGACATTTTTTTATTAAGGAGTGAGATCCTTTAAGGTTAACATGAAACAGCTCCAAAATCAGCATTGTCAAACTCACCAGACTCCATGTAAATAAGCAATTATAGAGCCAGCATATTTCCACATGTAAATAAGTGAATTAAGGGTTTATGTCAACCAAACCAGAGTGGTGATTGTTGGAACAGTGGAGTGACAAACCAAGATGGCTTGATTTTATTTTACTAGTCTTGACTTTGAACAAAGTTTGTTTGACAATGATAACATTGCTGTTTATTTACATGGAGTCTGGTGAGCTGGTGATTTTGGTGCTGTTTTGTGTTTTACGGGATCCTCCTCTTTAGTAAAAAAAATCTATCTACATCATCATCCATACAAGTCTGAGCCTTTCAGCGGCAAAAACAGAACTTTTAGTGGACGCAAACTGAAGTTAGGTCCAGGTTGAAAAATACCAAAGTTACCCTGTAAGAATCCAGGGATTGTTTTTCCCATATTTACCTTTCTTGTTCTGTTATAACCACCTGTCTTATCTTATCCTATCTTTCTTGTTGTTTACATGACTGCCTTTTTTGTTCTGTTCAAACTGCCTTTCTTGTTCAGGATTCTTCTAAGACACTGGCTTTAATGCCTGTGTAGGGAGTGAGCCTTGGAAGCATAATAATTTAATCCCATTTGATCCTCAGAGGAGCAGTGTATTAGTGTGTAATGTCTTAAATTAGATGTCGTTCACTAGACTTAAACACAGGGTGATGCCGGGCTTTAATCTGATGAGCTTCAGTCGGTTGTTAAAAACAACCATACCCTGTTGGATATCATTAAACAAAGCTAAGCTGGTCTACAGCTTCACTATGGGAGCTTTAACAATTGGAAAGGTCTGGCCCAAGCAGTGCAAAGTTTGAGGAAAGCAGGATGACAGTATTAAAATGTGTGCCCTCAAGTAATACACAGAACATGGCCTCGGCCTCCTCCCTAGCCCCATTATTGAACCTATTATCTGGGTGGCCAGCCAATAGCACAGCCCATCAAACTGTCAACCGTTAGGAGGCAATTCACAGCAACATGACCAACAGCACTACATGTCAGGTGCTGGGCATGGAGAGAGAGAGAGAGCAGTGACAGGTGTTATCACAATAATCAGAGATCTTTTCTAAGCATGGGTACCCGAACCCAGAGGTAGGCAAAGTGCAGCCGCAAAGCCGTGAACCATTTCAGCGCCCATGTTTTCCAATCTGTCCGGCCACATCGGCTGCAATCTGGCGCAGAGCAACCGTTTTGGCGTCTCCTCTAGTTCTTCTGCAAGCCGCAAATGTGTCGAGCCAGGCAGGTAGCGAGTTGGGTTTTTTTGCAGGATGGTAGGGGAAGACTCATCCTTGATTGGCTCGCCCTGACATTCTTACCCT
>NC_045747.1:25947279-25960909 GCF_008692095.1 Etheostoma spectabile | reverse complement strand
ACCAATCCCACTCCTCTTGCCTAAACATAACCCTCCTCTTGCCTAAACCGAGTACTAGCCATTCAGGCATGAGTTACCTAATGAATATTCATGAGTCTTCTCCTACCATCCTGAAAAAAAACAACTCGCTGGCAGGTAATCACATGGAAAACCACAGTGCAGCTGGATACTTTACAAAATAAAACAAATTTCAAAATAAAACACCCAGGTCTATGGTGAGGTGATTTTTCTTCTCAGCTGGTCCACAGCGAGACATGCTATCAGGGACATGGAGAGAGACTGATGGATGCACACACACACGCAAACACAAGGGGAGAGAGATAGAGCTGCGAGATAAGAAGGATGACTTTGTGACCAGCATGGAGAAATGCACGCCTGGTGCCAGGCGCGTGATCAGTCACAAATCTATGCTTTACGGCTATTCGCAGTGCTTCCGCATGCAATGTTTTTCTGCTGTTAGCATCTCTAGATGCTCCTTGTGGCCTGGACAGAAAGTTATGTGGAAATAAATTAAATTAAATGTTTTTATTTTATATTTCAAATGCCATTTATTAATGTTGTAGGCCTTAAGTGATTCTTACATTTTCCATTTAGGCTTTATAACATTTCACGGATAATGTTCGCCATAGCCTACGTACGTCTGCGGACTCTAAATTTTGCCAAACTTCAATAGCGAGTCCTCATGAATCCACCGGAGTTTAAAATTACCTGTTACATCTATTTGCTTATCGCATACCTGCAAACTCAGAAGGCTGAAAAAGGTCACACAACTTTACTATCCCCGATGCCAGTGTTCATATTTTACCATAAATATACACATATATACTTTTTTAAAGGAAAACCAAGACTATTGCTAAGGCCACAGGGTCAAAATTGCATTTAAAAATCCTCTCCAGTGAAATACAGATACATGTTTACACTGTTTAGCTGTCAGCATTTTAACCGTGGTTAATCCAGCTGCTAGCTAACATTAGGCTAACGTTTTCTGCCGCCAAGTGTATAGTGTTTAATAGTGTTAACATGCTGTGATGTTTCAGTTGCCTTTACCGTCTGTTTCTTAGCATCAGAGAGCGGCGCAGAAGGCTTTACAGTGGCACCAAAATCTGCGTTGCCTTGAATTGTGTTGCATCCGTATCGCCAAATATGTTTTATTGTAAAGTAACACATATAATGTACATATTAATGTACATGTGTGCCCGATCCGGTTGGGGGGAGTTCTGGCCCGACCGGGCTGGAGCTCTCTTTACCTCGTCTCTCTTGGTTTTGTTGTAATAGTTTTAGACAGCTTGGGACTTATTTTGATACACTAGTTAGGGCATAGAATCGAATATTGTTAGGGAGTAGTAGTTAGTCACATAGTTTTCAGATTTATCTATCATATAATCAAGAATATAATAGAACTAAAGGGAGACTTGGCATACAGCCCGATCCGGTTGGGGAGAGTTCTGGACCGGCCGGGCTGGAGCTCTCTTTACCTCGTCTCTCTTGGTTTTGTTGTAATAGTTTTAGACAGCTGGGGACTTATTTTGATACACTAGTTAGGGCATAGAATCGAATATTGTTAGGGAGTAGTAGTTAGTCACATAGTTTTCAGATTTATCTATCATATAATCAAGAATATAATAGAACTAAAGGGAGACTTGGCTTACAGCCCGATCCGGTTGGGGAGAGTTCTAGCCCGGCCGGCCTGGAGCTCTCTTTACCTCATCTCTCTTGGTTTTGTTGTAATAGTTTTAGACAGCTGGGGACTTATTTTGATACACTGAGCTCCTCTCTCCTCTATCTTTCCATCTTTTCATTTATGTGCATCCATGTCCCAGAAATGCTTGTTACTAATCTAGCTCTGGGGAGTCATTGCCCGGAGTCCTTATGTTCTTTTTTCCCCTTTTTTCCCTTGGATCAGAGAGGCTCCGAAATCAAGGTAGCAGCCATCGCCATGGTCCCGCTACACGTTCTGTGATGCCATGTTCAACTGCTACACTGCGGTGCCCTGCTACGTCCTGCTACGTCCTGCTGTGCCTTGTAATGCCGCACAGCGTCCTGCTATGCCATGAACTACTACAAAGAACTGCTACAAACTACTAATTTTTTCTATTTTTGTTATTGCCACTCTTCATTCTAACCCCAACCGGCCCGTCAGACACCGCCTACCAAGAGCCTGGGTCTGACCGAGGTTTCTGCCTAAAAGGAAGTTTTTCCTCGCCACTGTCGCGCTGTTGCTTGCTCTGGAAGAAACTACTAGAACTGTTGGGTCCTTGTAAATTCTGGAGTGTGGTCTATCTGTAAAGTGTCTTGAGATAACTCTTGTTATGAATTGATACTATAAATAAAATTGAATTGAATTGAATTGAATTTAAAACACACAAAATTAAAACTCTTTGGAGCTACACGATTCATGTGGATGCCATTTTCCCCATTCAAAATGCAGAAAAAGCGCATTTAGCTCACTCTTGGTGTTTTACTTTAATAAAAAAAAGAAAAAAGGAATGACTCTCTCAGTCTAATTTACCGATGCAGAACGCTCCGACTCAGTTTGGTATTTAACGCCTACTGCATCATTCATAGGACCAGAGAGACGGAGAACTCAAACACAACAAGAGAGTTTTTTTTATCACAAATTACTATTTGAGATTTCAGTGTGGGATGAATATAAATGCAGGCGGCCGTGCAAAAAGTAATGAGAACATGACTCCAGTTTTATTATGCTTACAGCTGTATCTAAAAGATACTCTTATACTTCACTGTACGGTCCCAAATGAAACCTACAATATGTTATGTGTTCTATAGGTTTGGATTAGAATAGTAGTGTGAGACGAACAACCCAAGAAAATGTGAAACTCCTGTGTGGCCATACTATTAGTTTGGTGTAAGTAGCACTTTACACAACACACACACATACCACCCCACTTCCTGTCTGTCAGCATGTGTATTGAGGCAGGTCTGTTATCAAAACTGGCGGACTGCTGTTGAGGGAATTATGTTACCCATAGTCACGGCTGCAATCACTGTCAGCATGTGTAAGTCCAGCTCATGGGAATGTCATTAGTTTTGCAGTTATTTGTTGTAAATAAAAGTATTAGTAATTGGAATTTTGATACCGCTAGGTGAAAAGTCAAAGGATCACCAAAGTGACTACAAGTCATTGTTAGGGGTACGTAGATGTATGAAGCAAAATTCAGTGCAATCCATGCAATAAAATTTACTCTAGAATCTAACATGTTTACCTCATGGTGGCACTGGAGAGCCATGTCTGTACAAATTGTTGCGCTAACCCATGCGGTAGATGTAGTTTTCACTGCATCAGAAAAACCTTTGACCTGCTGGTGGCAGCAGGAGAAAGGTTCAAGGATTTTATCCTCTTGGCAACATGAATGTCTGGGCCAAATTCCATTGCAACCCATGAAATAGTTGCAGAGACATCTCAGTCTGGCGCAACGTGGTGGACTGTCAGACCTAGAGCAATGCTGCAAACATGAGTATGTTCAAAACAGAGTGAATTTTCCCTTGCAGGATTAATAACGTGTATTATTGTTCAACACATTCTCACGTGTGGGATCGTATGATATGGTACAAAAATGTATGTATTTGTATGATATTTGAGACATTAGTCAACCGCAGGTAGGTCATGTGACAACCAGTCACATAGCAGTTAAGTTTAGTGGTCTTCACAGTCAAAGCTTCAATGAATGACTTTTTGATATGAACTAACGTCTGTTACGTTCATTGTGAAAATGAGTTGCTACAAAGCTAAATAAGACTATCAGTTCCAACTCTCTCTGTATTTCTCAGTATGGCTGTATGATTGTGTCGTCCGGCGACTTTCCCGCGCAGAAACTCAAGTTAAGTTAATTACCTCTTCTGAAGAGTCCATCATGGTTTTTTTAAACATCCGTTTCCTCCTTGGCTACTAGCAATTGCGCGATCATGGAAGGCTTGTATCATTTGGACGCGCCAACAGTTTTGTTGTCATTACTCATGTAGGACGACAGAAACTACGCACTATAGCTTTAGAGAAAAGGTGACTGGCAGACGGATCCAGAGAACCGCAAGGGTTTTTTCAAGGGGGGCGTGGTTTCGATGAAAGCCCTGTGTTTTGTGAGCCACGTGTCCACCCCGACCCCCTTCCAACACGGACCATAGCGATCTTAGCAGCAGCAGTCTATGTGGTGCATACAGCGATAAATACGTGCAATACATAAAAACTACAGTGCATTACGTTTCTACCTATATGTCTGAATGGGACATGAGAACAGCCGGGATTATCATCAGGGACGGGGCTAGAAGGGTGGCACTGCTCCCTTCCCAAAATATGATTGCCCCTCCCCCATTCATTGTGCTGTCAATTGTGACTTCCATTGGTTCAGAGTACTGTCACATGGCTGCCAATCTTCCCAGGCCTTGTCACATGACCAATTCATGTTTCCATAATGACTATCCAAAATTCTGATACCATGCAACCAGCACTGGAATTTATAGGAAATTCTATAGACTGAGCCTATAGTACAGAAAATGTGTATTGTATTTGGATATACAATTTGTATATGTGAAACCAGTGTTTGAATTATACCGTGAGCTTCGGGTGTACAGCTATTTTTATTTTTATGACGTCATTGCGCAATCATTTGCATAAAGCTTAGTGGTTTTGTCAACAAGGTAGATAGTAAGAAATATATGAGGAGAAAGCACATGAGGAGAAAGCGGGGGGGGAGCAGCTCCTCAGTCACAGAACAGAAGAGAGAGTTGACTGTTTTGGCGGCCACACAAGAGAGAAATACCTTGCACGCTCACCGGACAATACAGGCATTTTTTCAACAGAAAGTCGCTGTCTTTTCTACAGAAAGTTGCCAGCCCAAAGAAAGAGATTAAAGTTGATTCAGCCACTTACTCTTAACTTTGCTGACACACCAGCGTACGTGTTGACAGCTAGTGAAGTGGTATCAAAGAACCAGTCTGAACATACCTCCCCGTTAGGCTGTACCATTTCTCTGGTACGTAGTGAGGGTTTGAAAATCGTAGTTCATTGGATTATTTCCTGAATTGTTGGTGATGGTATATTGCATTTAAATACAAACTAATAATAAAAGTGTTGTTTTAGTTAGCAGAATTGGGTATGACCATCACTAAACCACTATCGAACAATTAAGTTTATTTTTGAAGTCAAGAACCTCCCTATAATGAATGTACATAACCAATGACCCATACTCATCCTTTTCATCTATTAGCTACCCCTCAACTCTCTCAGAATGCTGTATGGGAATGTGTTGCTAATCCATAGATTTACCTTCCACCATGAGATGTACAGTACATCAGGGTTGTCACCATCACCCTTCCCTGTTGGGGTAGTAAACACATCCATTTCTAGCATACAGCCGAGGATATCTTAACTATCGCATTTATTATATTTTCTTAGCGAGTCACAGAAGTCTTAAATGAAACGTTTCTGAAGAGCACTGCATCTTATGAAAATATACCTTCTTCGTGAAAACTTTTTCTCCAGTACTGTGCAGTACACACATTCCAATCTATTATCTGCCAGGCCTTCATAAAACACACACACAAACACACACACACACACACACACACACACACCCCAAGATGAAGACGTAATAATTAAGTAAGGCCTTGATACACTCACAAAGGTGAATATATGTAATTTAATGAACATGTGTACATGTGCATGAGCCCCCCCCCCCCTCACACACACACACACACACACACACACACACACGCCAAGTGTGGACTTCTTTTTCTGTATGTATGTATGTAAAAAATAATATTTAGTGCTGACAATAATGAATTCATTTTTCATTTATTAATTTACTTTACACGTCACCCGGCTTCGCGTTACGCCTTACAACGCCCCTTAGCTGTCCTAAAATCACTAGAATCTATACGGCCTCTTGAGGCCAGGCTACTATTTTGACCCTTTGCCGCTCCTGTACTTATCATCAAGCTGCCATACTTCCTCGTAACACATCCTACTGCTGCAGGCATGATTAAGAAAGACAGCAGCAACACAATTCTGAAGGGAGTAGTAGACAAATCGAAAGCCATATGCACATTGTGTAAAGCCGAATTAAAATATCACTGAATCACGTCTAGCTTGAGCTACTTCCTACGAGCTGTCCATAGTACAGTTAACATGACTCAGGTTGGTACTTGCGGGCTCAGGGTTTTGGACCATTTAGTTTGCATAAGCAAAGTGTTAGTGTTACATCTCAGTTAATTGCTGTGGTGTAATGACAGGGATTTTTTTTGTTTTTATGTTAGGTACTTGGAGGAATTGTGCAATAACGACAGATTCACCCATTTTTCTTTTGTTGAAAGTAAATAAATAAATAATAAACAAATACAAATCTAAAAGTCAAGTTCATGAAGTAACTTCCTTTGCAATCATTTGATTCGCAATCAAGATAAACAATCAAGAATTGCTTTTCATTGTTAATATATACTTAAAAACAATTCTGTAAATGCAACATAATAGAATTTTGGTCATGTGATAAAACATGCAATTAATCGTGTTTAACTATAGAATTCAGCAAATAATCATGATTAAGACCAAATTAATTGTTTGGGAACCCTAAATGCAACATTTACTTTTAAGGTCTTTTCCTATAATGTTACTGCAAATGGGCAGTTATTTTATTTTTCTACAGAAATTGCCAAGAGAATACAATTTCTGCATATCAAAGAAGAGACTGTATCGCAGTCGAACTGTCTGTAACCATTCTCCCAAAGACCAAAAACACTCCCAAAGCGTTTCTTAAAAGGTCCCATGGCATGAAGATTTCCCTTTATGAGTTTTTTTTTAACATTAATACGCGTTCCCCCAGCCTGCCTATGGTCCCCCAGGAGAGCTAGAAATGTTGATAGGTGTAAACCGAGCCCTGAAAGCTCAGATTGGCCAATCTTATGAGGTCATAAGGGGCAAGGTAACCTCCCCTTTCTCTGCTGTACCCGCCCAGAAAATTTGGCCCACCCATGAGAGAGACATCATGGCTTTCAAATGAGTAAAGTGGCAGTTGGTCAAGGCCCCAAAATGTGTTAAATGTAAAACCGCTGATCACATGAAAGGCACAAAATGGGGCTAGACTGCATGCACATGTGTGTATCCATGTATGAGCTTATTAGCTTCTTTGCAGCTGTGTGTGTGTGTGTGTGTGTGTGTGTACGTGTGTGTGCGTGTGTGTGCGTGTGTGTGTGTGTGTGTGTGTGTGTGTGTGTGTGTGTGTGTGTGTGTGTGTGTGTGTGAAGGATAACAGAGCTGTGCTCCTTCATAAGCAGGCAAATAGCAGCCGCAGGGCAGAGGCAGGTGGCAGGGCAAAGGGGATTTTCACAGAAAACACCATCCATGAAACCTGCACGTCATTACATTTACAGCCTTACATCTAAGAACACGCAAGCAAACCTAAAGATACTCTCAGTTCCTGTCTGTGTGTACACCGTGTGTACACTGTGTGTCTGACAGACCCTATTTTCCTTTTTTTTGTAGCTGATGTGACTGATGGGAACAACAATCATTAAAATGTCTTGAAGTCCCACTTTCATTTCCATTTGGCTGACCTCATTATGGAAAGGATTGCTACAGAGATAGACCTTTTGGTTAAAGAGTATGATCATTTTTGTTTAACATGAAATAGCTCTGAAATCGCCATCACCAAACTCACCAGACTCCATTTAAATAAACAGTAATTTTATAATTGTAAATCAAACTTCATTCAAAGTCGGCAGAAACTATTATCAAAACAATCAAAAGCCGTCTTGGTTCATCTTTCCACTGTTCCAACTACCACTCGGCTATGGTTGAAATAAACTCTTAGTTCGCCCATTGACATGTGGAAATATTCTGTCTCTACACACGCTGAAAGTATTGTTTATTTAAAGGGAGTCTGGTGAGTTTAGCGATTACAACTTTCCGAGCTGTTTCTGGTTATTTAAAAAGGATTTTTGGATTAATAATTTGAGCCTGTCAGCGGAAAAAAAACAGTTCTTTCAGTGGATGCAAACTGAAGATGCACATTTGTCCTGTGCTTTGTCACGCCACTTAGACACCAATGCATGGGAAATAAGGGTCCAGGATGATAAAAATATAACATTGAAATTACCTTTTAAAGTGCAGATGTTTGGAGGCAGGAGAGGCTTCTTGTCTGTCAGAGGGACATTATTTATGACAACAGAACGCATCAAGACATGAATGACATTACAAATTATCCTTTCAACATCGCACTTTATCACTGCGATCTCTCCTCGGCAGGGCAACCATCCTTCCATGTAACATTCCTCTGTGTGTGTGCGCGGGCGTGTGTGGGTGTGTGTGCGTGTGCATTTTGTGCATGCATGCGGGCCTGTGACAGCAGAGTTTTATTGAAGCCTGGGTTGGGTTGCAAAATGCTAAATTGACACAGAAGTCATTACTATTTATTTGGAAAGAGGCATTTACCAACACACACACACACACTTCCATCAGTGGCATACTGAAAACCACTGTGTGACGTGTCATAGACGGGGCCTGGCATGTCCCTGAACCAGATGTTTAACTCCAACTCATTAAACATCTTGACTCATCTTGCTCCTCAGCTTACACTTTATACATCATCGCCACTGTTTCAAATTACATATTAACCACACAGTGCAAACATTTATGTATGAATTCCTGAGAAGAATTATTTGTTTTGCAACTCCTTTCTTTTACAAAAACAACAACTTGCATGCAGTGAATATTGTGGATCTCTAAGTCCAACCAGTGCCAGCAGTCGAAATACAGAAAACATAATTATTTATGGATTTGAAAAAAACATGATGCCTACAGCAAACTCCAAAACAAGAATAAGAGCTGCTATGGTTTATTGTTGTTGTCTCTTAAAATATATGTTGATGCTGAGGATGCTAGCATCGCTGTAAATCACTGGTTCTCAAACTGTGGTACAAGTACCACTGGTTGCACACAAGCTCCCTCTAGTGGTACGCAGATGGAATATGTGATATATTTTTTTTAACGCTCATGTTGTCCTCTGGTCAAATTGACCCATTTTCCTATAGCAATGTTCTTTTTAACTACCCAATTGTAATTACCCAAAATATGATTGATTCCACACAACGCTCTTCGGCAAGTACAAATCTCTACTTTCATTAATTTTAGGGGTGTCAATTTTATTGCATTTAAAAAAAGAATTAAAGAGGTTTTTGATCCATCAACATACATTCCTTTAATTTTAGTCTAAATAATTTCTAATTTCTGCTTTTCTAACTAAAACGTTAGGTATAATCTCCTACAAATACGTTTTACTGACCATAAAATCCCAAAATATCTGTTAAACTATAGTTAATAAATTAGTGTTATGTAGTGTTGACGACGTCAAAAAAAGTGACACAATGAAAAAAGGGACAAAATCTAAAGAAAAAGTTAAAAATATTGATAAAAAACTTCAACAAGGGCATCCAGATAGTGCAGTGGTCTGTGCGGATGCCCATGTATAGAGGCCTGCCCCTCGACGCAGCGGGCCGGGGTTCGAATCCGGCTTGTGACCCCTTTGCTACATGTCACTCCCCCCTCTCTCTCTCCCCCTTTCACACATACATATCTGTCCTGTCTAAAAATAAAGGGAATAAAACCCTGAAAAAAAAAAAAAGCTTCAACAAAAGTGTTGATTTTCATTTACATGATACTATACAAAAAACTTCATCATTCACAATAACAATCAAACTATGATCAGTTAAAAGAATATTAAAATAAGTGTTTGTTTAAGTGTAATATTTGATACTTGGCCTGTCCAGAGAATTTGGCCCACCCATGAGAGAGAAACATCAAAGTGGCAGTTGGTCAAGGCCACACCCCCCCAAGGTCTATATAAAAGCATCCAAAGAGCACCATGTCATGGGACATTTAAAAGGGAAATTCAAGTAGATGTGGGAAATTCTCTTAGACCTCAGCGGGTTAAGTATTATTTTAGGTGGGTTAAGGTTCCCATGATGGGAGACTTAAATAAACTGTCCAGGATTTTGGAAGTGTCAGACTTAGAGAGAAATCGTTATCTTTTTTTGTATTTGTTGTGAGTCCAGTTCAGAAAAGGATGTGTTGTTTATGTTAGCTGATAGTAGCATTCCAGACGCTCGACTCTGAACCTCTGGGCTGTTGTTTTAACTCGGCCACCAGTCTATCACGCAATACCAACCACTTGAAGACATATACATATACATACACATATACATCAATTTGTCATGGTTACTGTAGTCAGCAGTCACATGGAGCCCAGCGGTGGAAGAAGTATTAAAGATCCTTTACTTAAGTAAAAGTACCACACTGTAAAAATATACTCTGTTACAAGTAAAAGTCCTACACTGAAAATGTTACTTAAGTAAAAGTATGTAAATATCATCAGGAACATGTACTAAAAGTATTAAAAGGATACAAAAATCCTCCCATTTTAGAAACTGGAAAGGATCCAAACAGTTGTGTGTTTAATGGTCTAATTAATCCAGGGATGTTCAACAGGGGATCCGGGACCCCTAGGGGCTCTTCAGAGTCAATGCAGCAAGGCCTCCAAATTATTTTAAATTTTTAAAGTTTAAAATACAAAACATGAATCTAACATATTATTAGCAAATTTAAATCCCCCCTGAGGATAGGTGTACTGGCCTATAGCTAAGATAGTCACTAAGAGAACATCGATGGATACATAATATTAAAAGATTATTTATAAAATGATGCTAACAATTGTTGGGCTATTTTGATAGCTTAGTATTTCCTGAAAAAGCAGCATCAGTTTTTTGGCTGCATATGTAGTAGGGGGTCCCTGCTCAGCCTCTTTTTCAGTTAAGGGGTCCTTGGCTAAAAAAATGTTGAAGACCCCTGGTCTAATCATTTCAGCTGGACTTGGCTGTTTTATTGTCGGCTAGTTTCACGATAAAACATCAGATTTTATAAAATACATGGGTTTGGTGTGCAAACATCTTAATATGTAAAGTAACTAAAGCTGTCAAATGAATGTAGTTAAGTAAAAAGAACAATATTTCTCTCTGAAATGTAGCAGAGTAAAAGTAGAAAGTGGCATGAAAAGAAAAGACTAGAGTAAAGTACCAGTACCTCATTTTTGTAATTATGTACAGCACTTGTATGTAAATGTACTTAGTTACATTCTACCACTGATGGAGCCTCAGCCACAAGATCAGTTATCCCCCAGAGAAACAGAACAAGAGACAGGCTGAGGGGGGTTGTAATGTTTCCCATCCTGGCATCCCAATAATCTGCCTCCAGGACATTAGAGAGTATCTTTAGTTCATTCTCAGGTTTCTTTGGTTTTGTGTCATACTCTGAAGACACCGGCCTCTAAAGTGAGAGACTGATAACCCCCTTGGAGGACAGGAAAGGAAATGTGAGGCCACATAAAACACCATGTTCTGAACCCAGCTGAGCACAGTGCCAGAGTACACAAACACAAACACATCCTCTGTCAAAAACACATAGAACATCTGAAATATCTGGTGTCTCTAAGGTCAATTTCAGAAACGTACATCTCTCCTTCTCTATAACTCGGGTGATAATCCTTGTGACATCGCACTTCGGAAATCTGAGCTGACAAAAAAGGATTTTATCGACCTTTTTGGCCTCTTCCTCTCGCGGCGCAGCTCTTCAGCCGACTACTCAGCCTAAACACCAGGCTCCGGTCCACCTGCCCACAACTTCAGATTCATTGACAATTTTAACCCGATTTGGAACTGCTCCTCCTTCTACAGGAACAATGGTGTCCACCAAAACAAGCTGGGTAACTCAATGCTAGCGGCTAACATTCAGCACGCAGTCTAGTCCCCCCATGTGATTGACACACATTTACATCACACACCCCCTCCGCAAAGTCTTCTTTTTTCACCAACACTTCATTCTCTCAGGACAATGTAGTTACAAATTGGCTGCTCTATTCTCCCATACAGACCCCATACCAGGTATCTGCGTCCCCTGGCCCGGGCCAATGATAAATGCTTGTTCCATCTCAAACAAGTCTTTTATTCTGAATGATTTATTTATTGATAAATGGCTTGATTTCTTGTTCTTGACGAAGACTTGGCAGAGAAACTTGGAATACGGCCCGCTAATTGGACTTGTCCACCAGTATCCCCAGGTCGGACTGGAGTGCTTGCAGTGGTGTATAAAAACTGCTTTCAAAGTCGAATAGTACCCATTGGGTTTTTTTCCTCATTTGAACTGCAGGTAACCAAAGTTGGTGGTTCTAATCCATTTTATTGTATTTTAATCTACCAACCTCCTGGTTCAAACAGTTCTTATTTGTCTGAAGTTAAAGTTGTCTCAGTGATTTTTTAATCATCTTTGCACTTTTGCTGCTGATTTTCTTGATGTCACTGAGTCTTTTAATTTTATCCAACATGTGTCTGGTCCCAGACACGTGAGTGATCATGCTTTGGATGTGGCTACTCTTGGTCTAAATCTTGACTCTGTTTGATCTGAGGAGCGGCATATGACTGACCATGACTGGATTTTGGTCAACCTGTCTTTTCATTTTCTTCTTTATGTAAGACGTTCTTGCATTTGAAATTGCTTCTCATCTGAGACATTTTCTGCAGCTTTTGACCAAAGGGCAGTGCCGCCTTCTCATGCTGATATTAATTGTCTGGTCCACTCATTCAATGCATATTGCTTATCAATTTTGGATGAAGTGATTCCGAGTAAAATGCAACGCGTTTCCTCCTTCAACTCTTCCCCATGGCTAAATGATGTCATTCAGTATTTCCAGCGTACATGTTGGAGCGATGAACAACAGTGGAACTCCTCCAAGCTTCATGTTCACCGGCTGTATTACAAAGACCTCTTGACTGAGTACAACAACATGGTTAAGGAGGCAAGGACATCTTACCTTGCTAACCTCATTTCTTCCAGTAAATGTAACCCTAAAGTCTTTTTTAAACCATCAACATAATTGTCAATCCTGCTCCTACGGTTTTCAAAAAGGACTGCAGGGACTTTTGTAAATAAAATTTGAAATGGCATTATCCCCTCTTCTCCTACCTATTTGGTTCACTTGACCGAGCCTCCAATTTTGAACTGTTTTGCTCCGATTTCGCTACGAGAACTCACTGATCTGGTTAGCAGTATGAAATCTTCCTTAAGCGCAGTTGATATTATACCAACTTACTTTTTTTAAAATGTTCTTGTGTCTGTGAGTACTTGGGTTCTCTCTATACTCAACAGCTCTCTGCAATCTGGTTGTTCAACCACTAATAAAAAAAAAAACCTGGCTACTTCAATTCCCGCAAATTATAGGCCCTTTTCCAAGATGACTTTTATTTCTAAGATAAAAAAAGAAAAGATTTAGACAAATTTCAATCTGGCATCAGTCGGAAACACTTAACTGAAACTGCTGTTCTTAGAGTGTCCAACGATATATTAATGTCCTCTGAAAAACAGCTTTTGATACGGTGGATCGCAACATCTTGCTTAATAGACGTAAGCACTGGGTTGGTATCTCAGGGAGCGCCCTGGATTGGTTCACCTCTTATCTTTTAGATAGATGTTTTTCTGTGTCACTTGGTCCATACTGTTCAGAAACTGCTTCCCCTAGGACATATAATTAGTAGTGCTGTCAAACAATTCAAATATTTAATCACGATTAATCGCATT
>NC_045747.1:25946924-25947269 GCF_008692095.1 Etheostoma spectabile | reverse complement strand
GTCATAGTTAACTCGCAATTAATCGCACATTTTTATCTGTTCTAAATGTCCCTTGATTTCTTTTCCCATTATTTTTTCTCATTTAATGCTCTTATCAACATGGAAAAGTGAATTCAATTTGTTTTCAATTTCACACGTAATATTCTCACTTGGAGCAAATAATCTTTCACACAGTGTAACACTGTAATAAAAGGGTAAAAAAATACTATCACGAAGGGGCGGAGAATTCACATCAGCTGTGTGCTCGGCCATCAGGTTGTATTTCAGACCGGACGTGCTGCGATGATAGCTCAGTTCACAACAACAAAACACGCAGATCACTTTGGTCTTGTCAATGGAACATTT
>NC_045747.1:25946214-25946914 GCF_008692095.1 Etheostoma spectabile | reverse complement strand
TTTAAAAAGTAAACTTTCCATTCAGAATTTTATTGGCATCCATTTTGGCGTCTCGCGCTTGCCATCCACTCAAAACATAACGATACTACTCTTTGGCCGGTTCACAAGCCCAAACAAGTGTGTGCGGCATGTCTGTGGTTTTGTTTCCGGTCTAGCTAGATCTGGTGTGGTGTTGTAGTTTTTATAACGTTACCAGTTGTTGCAACAGTATGTGAAAAAACTACAAAGTTTGCTAGGCCAAAAAGAACGTTAAAATTAGTTTAACTGCCAACACTAATAATTAGACAATTTGGAGGTACCCGCTATAAAGGTAAAGGTACGCCACTTAAATGCTGATGACATCCTGCTGTACATCTCTTTTAACCCGGATGAGACTAACAAAGTGTTGGAACTGCTCAAATGTGCTTATTGTTGCTCCTGGCACAACAGCTTCCAAGGTTACTCAGCTCTTGGGGTCCCTTACTTCAGTTGAACAATCCAAACTGAGAAATGTTGGTGTTATATTTGATAATAGCATGCATTTTGATCATCATATCAAATCACTGACCCGCAGATGTTTCTTTCAGTTAAGAAACATTGCCAAACGTTGGGCTGTTGTTTGGCATTCTTAGCTTGAGATGATCATTTCTGGATTTGTATCAACCTAGCTTGATTACTCCAACTCCTTCCAGGACCGTCTACAACTAGTCCAGAACTCTGC
>NC_045747.1:25938673-25946204 GCF_008692095.1 Etheostoma spectabile | reverse complement strand
GGCTGTTGACCAGCTCCAGCAGGATGTCGCACATCACTCCAATCTCATATTCATGACATTGACTTCCGGTTAAGTTCAAGATCCAATTTAAAGTTCTTGTTCTGGCCTATAAAGCTTTGCATGATCTGGCACCTGCTTAAATCTCTGACCTGCTCCAACCTGCTCCGTCTGGCAAGATGGCGCTGTGCGATTGCGGCAGCCGTTGCAGACTCATTTGATGATTCGTGTTTTGTGTGTTTTTAGTCACTTATTTTATTTATCTTTGTTTTTAAGTGTTGTATAGCTGTGAAAGGATGGGGCCTGTACATTTGGAACTTTTATTTTAGTTTTATTCTTACTTTGGACGTGTTTTGTGACTTCATGCGCTCAGGCAGCGGGGCCGTTGTTTACACACGCGATCAGCTGATTGCGCTGTGTGGACCTGTGCTGCTGCCGGGGGCCAAACATGAAGTCCCGAAGGAAACTAGAAGGAGACGTCGGGGTTGCAGAGGAGGAATAAAAACGTAAGAGAAAAAGAAGAAAGCACAGGCCTGCCGCCTGCGATCATATGGGGAAGTACGGTCTCTGGGGAATAAGACGGACGAACTAGCAGCGCCATCAGAAAACCAGAGGGAGTTCGTGATTGCAGTTTACTGTGTTTTACTGAAACATGGCTGCACTCGCACATCCCGGACTATGGTGTGGGGTACGGCTTTTTGACCGTTCGGCGGACAGAACGTACAGAAACGGTACGGTAAGAAGAAGGAGGGGGGGTTGCACTGTATGTGAGTGAAGGTGGTGCAACCCGGACAGTGTGAATGTGAAGGCAGTTTCTGTAGCCCGGACATGAACTGCTGGCTGTGGGGTTCCGTCCGTACTATTTACCGAGGGAGTTTACGTCCGCCATAATGATCGCGGTCTACATCCCACCGTCTGCTGATGCGGAGGCAGCTGCTGACGTCATTAACACCACGGTCTCACGACTCCAGACGCAGCAGCCCAACGCCTTCATTACTATCTCTGGGGATTTTAATCATGCTTCTCTGGATAAATCCCTCCCGGACTTTAAACAATATATTAACTGCCCCACAAGAGAAAATAAAACTTTGGACCTCCTGTATGCAAATGCTAAGGATGCATACAGTGCCACTGCCCTCCCCCCCCTTGGCAAATCAGATCACAATCTTGTCTTGCTGTCTCCCATGTATGTTCCTTGTGTCCTGCGGCAGCCTGTCCACAAAAGGACTGTAAGGAGGTGGACTCAGGAGGCTGGAGGACTGCAGGACTGCTTGGAGTCTACAGACTGGAGCGTGCTCGTGAGCCACATGGGAGGACATCGACAACATGGGCTGACTGTAATCAGAATACATTAAGTTCTGTGAAGAACACCACCATGCCCTCCGGACTGTACGCTGTTTTCCCAACCATAAGCGTGGATCACCAGTGACCTGAAAGTCCTTCTGAAGGAGAAGAAGCAGCTTTCAGGTCATGGACAGACAAGAGCTTAGGGAAGTACAGCACCGACTGCGGGATAAACTGAGGGAGTGTAAAAAACACTTACGGAGGAAGCTGGAGGCCAGTCTCAGCAGAACAACATGAGGGAGGGGTGGACAGGAATGAAAGAGATAACCGGGTGTGGGAGGAGAAGAGGACAACAGCAGGGAGCCAGGAGAGCAAACGAGCTAAACTTCTACTTCAATAGGTTTAGCCACAGCCATCCCCTGTCCCTTCTACCGCTCCATCAACCCCTACCACCCTCATTGCCTCCTCCCCCCCCTATTTTGTTCCAACACCCCTCCTCACTCCCTCAGCCTCCTGCAGTCAGCCCTCTCCCCCACCACCACTACAGCACATTTCCCCTCCCCCCACTGACATTTCAAGCTCCCCCCCCTGCTTTACATTCACACCTGGCCAGTGAAGAGACAGCGGAGAGGCTACACCAGCGCAAGGCTGCTGGCCCGGACGGCATCAGCAGGTCCTGAAGACCTGCGCCAGTCAGCTGTCTGGTGTTCCCAGTACCTCTTAACCTGAGCCTGAGCCTGCAGAGGGTGCCGCTGTTGTGGAAGACGTCCTGCCTTGTCCCGGTCCCCAAGAAGTCGACTCCATCTGGCTTAAGGACTACCGCCCAGTGGCTCTCACATCTCATGTGATGAAGGGCTGGAGAGGCTGGTCTTGGCCTACCTGAGGCCGGGTGAGTTCTTCTCTGGACCTCTACAGTTTGCCTACCAGCCTCGACTGGGAGTGGATGACGCTGTCATCTATCTTCTGCAGCGAGCTCATTTGCACCTGGATGGTGGTGGCGGCACTGTAGAATCAAATTTTAGATTTCTCCAGTGCATTCAACACCTATCCAGCCTCAGCTACTGGTGAGAAGCTGCGGGTGATGGGTGTCGGTGCGTCCATAGTCTCTGTCACTGACTACCTGACAGACAGACCACAGTTCGTCCGCCTGGACCGTGTTCTGTCTGATGTGGTGGTGAGTGGGACGGGGGCCCCACAGGGGACTGTGCTGTCTCCTTTTCTGTTCACCTATACCACCTAGACTCCAGTACAACCTCAGAGTCATGTCACCTACAGAAGTTTCTGATGACTCTGCAGTTGTTGGGTGTATAAGGGATGGACAGGAGGGGGAGTACAGGGCACTGGGGGTGACTTGTGGAGTGGTCTGGTAAGAACCACCTGCTGCTGAACGGGATAAGACCAGAGAGATGGGTGATCGACTTCAGGAGGAAGGGAACGGCTCCGCAGCCTATGCATTCTGGGAAGTGACGTGGACATGGTGGAGGATTACAGATACCTGGGTGTCAACATCGACGCAGGCTGAACTGGAAGGTCAACAGCACTGCTGTTTACAAGAAGGGGATGAGCAGACTCTATTTCCTGAGGAAGCTGAGATCCTTCAACGTGTGAGCAGGATGTGGAGACCTTCTACCAGTCTGTTGTGGCCAGTGCTCTGTTCTCTCCGTCATCTGCTGGGGCAGCGCATCGGAGCCAGCGATACAAACAGACTGAACAAACTGATCAGGAAGGCTGGCTCCGTGATCGGCTGCAAACAGGACACATTTGAAGCTGTGGTGGAGAGGCGGTCGCTGAAAAACTGTTATCTATCAGGATAACCCTGACCACCCTCCCACCACACTGGTCAACAAAGGAGCAGCTTCTCAAAGAGGCTCCGACAGTTTTAAATGCCGCACGGACCGCTACAGGAAATCATTCCTACCTCAGACAATAAAAACTCTTCAAACGTCATCCCTGGGGGGAGGTAGATGAGACTCTGAGACACAATACACAATAGGGCAACCGGCACGACTGGGTCATATTTACAAAAGCTGCACATTTTTGTTGTTTTTTCCCATCTTGTATATACTTAAATATTGTTCTTACATTCTATATTTATTCTTTATTTTGTTATTATAATTTAATTATTTCATGTAATTGTATGTATGTATATTTGTGTGCTGCTGTAACACTGTAATTTCCCATTTTTTTGGGATCAATAAATATCTATCTATCTATCTATCTAACCGTACACTACTAACAGGTCCCCCAGGTCTTCTAACCACCCGTACACTACTAACAGGTCCCTCAGGTCTTCTAACCACCTGTACACTACTAACAGGTCCCCCAGGTCTTCTAAACAGGGACTACTGGTGGTCCCACGCACTTGTTTAAAAACTTAAGGTGACCATTCATTTGAAGCAGTGGCTCTAAACCTGAATGCCTGTCCTACTGTCTTACATTCTGCAGTCTCTGTTGAAGCTTTTAAAAAGCAGCTGAAGACACATTTGTTTAAATTTGCTTTTGACTTTGTAAACTTTGGGTTTTAGGTATCAATTGTTAAAATGATTTTCATTGGTCATTCATTACATTTTTTACTTTTTTCCCTTGTTTATTTTCTGTTGGATTGTACTGTATTTACACAAATGCTTATCTTGTGCACTTTGTGACTCTTTGTGAGTCAATAAAAGGTGCTATATCAAATAAATGTATTAGTATTGTTATTATTATAATTTATTTATTTATTATAAAGCTATTAACTATCACATTAAGTAGGCAATAATGAGATCCTAAAAGGAAGACCAAGGAAACTCAACAAAGCTGAAAACTGAACCCAAGTTGAAATATCTGTAACAATCCATTCCTCTGCGGTAGCCAAACTTTTTAATAAAAAGGTAGATGAGGGAAAAAAGACGAATGAATGGTGATGAATGGAAACATGTCTTCTTTAGTGCCTGAGTTATGTTACTCTGTCACCCACCCACACAGACAAACACAAAATATTGCTACAGTGGGCGCCCGGATGGTGCAGTATGTGGAGCGCACACCCATATATAGAGGTTTACTCCTTGATGCAGCTGGCCCGGGTTTGGCTTCGACCTGCAGCCTTTGCTTCATGTCAACCCCGCCTCTCTCTCCCCTTTCATTGTTTCAGCTGTCCTGTCAGAGTTGGCCCAAAAAAATAATCTTAAAAAAATGATTAGGTCCATCAAAGGCTCTTTCCACTCAGAGTAGGGCTCAGTTAAAGTACCCTAAAAGTCTGAGCTGTGGGGGTGGAGGGGGAGAGGGTGGGCAGGTGGGGCAGAGGATGGTATTTTAACAGCAATTTACCTCCGTAGCAGTGTCCAACAACTGACAGAAGAGCATGGTTGAGTAGCAATTTGTGTGTAATTTCCATCTGAAATGTCAGATTGATGTGTTTAGAGTGCTTCAGTTGGGTTTTGGTCTGATGCTTCCATACCTCAGATAGTTCACTTGGTTGATCTAAAGTTCAGACAGTCCACCACTTTGGTCCAGACTGAAATGTCTTGACAACTATTGCATGGAATGGCACAACGTTTGATACAGATATTCATGACAGATTCAGTGATCTCCTGACTTTGGTCTCATCCACTGACACATCTTAATGTCTAGTAGATGTATCAGCAGCACCAGATTTGGTGGAAACATTCATGGTTCCTGTTTCCCTCTGGCACAATGGATTAGTTAACATAACAACAGCTGTTGGATGAATTCCGTACAGACATTTATCCATACCTTGGTTTTAGGATCAACATACAGCATAACTAGTCTGGATTAACAGTACAGCAAGCACATTTCCAAAATAATTACCTGACATCCTCTCACCTTCTGTTCTCTGTGCGTTGCTGTTCTCAAACTCTTTGGGAAACAACAAACTTCAAGTTAGGAAGCTACACGCTGAAAATGGCAAGTTTTGAAGAGTATTTGGATAATGTAACGGCAGGCCTGCTTGGTTCTTTTGGGGAACGGTTGTAATGATTTCTAAGGAGATTCACCTTTCTGTTAAAGAGTAAGATCCTTTTTTTAACGTAAAAACATCCACAAAATTAAACTATGAAATGCCATTTTTTGTCTTTCCACTTTTCAAACAATCACAACTCTATTTTTGGTTAAAATAAACACATAGTTTACCGTCAGCCAGTCCCATGTGAAAATATGTTGACTCTGTACACACTAAAAGTATTGCTTTTTTAAATGGAGCCTGGTGGGTTTAGTAGTGATGACCAAATTAAACTTTGTGAACCAGTATTTTTATTTTCTGAGCCCACTAGATGGCACTCTTGTTTTTAAGAGAAAGGCCTAAGGCATTGCAATTAAGTATATTCTCAACCAATTGTTGAACAGGGAGCGCCATCTAGTGGGCTCAGAAAATAAACACACTGGTTCACAAAGCTTCATTTGACCATCACTAAGGTTTAGCTCTAGCAACTTCAGAGCTGTTTCTGGTTAAACAGAAAAGTCTTAAAGCAGTTTTAAAAAGGTCTATCTCTGAAGGGATCATTTCCATAATGTTGTCAACACTTAATATACTTTGAGCCTGTCAATGGCTGGACAATTGCCCTATTAACTCACATTTTAGCTTGTTTTGCCGCTGCTCACTGCAGCGATCTTGCTTAATACTGGACCAATGTCATAGATTGTTGTTCCTTTCAGTCACTTAGACACAAAAACATAGAAAATTGGGGTCCAGGTTGAAAAAAAACGGTAGTTACCCTTTAAAGAAAGGCAAACAACCCAGTTTTTTTCTCTACTATTCCAGAAGGTATCTGTGGTGTGACACGCTGAGGGCTGTCAGGCTTTATCCTGTTCATGTACTACCGTTGTTTCAGAGTAGGGTTAATGTGTCAAAAAAGGCAGGGACACTTGGGATCAATACTCAATACAGGTAACTCATTATCGCTGGTACCAGCAGTGACATACTAATGTCACTGAACGCACACACCGCATGGAAGAGGAGAGCTTTCCCGTGCATGGTAAAGGTGTCAGACTGACTGCTATCATTCTGCCCAGACTCATTCTGCCGCTCATCGACTACAATCTGTCAGACATTCTTCCCTGAGCCCTGGGAGAGAGGCGAGAGAGCGAGGGAAAGTGGAGAGGGACAACGAGGCTGAGAGAAGATAGAAGATCCTTTGATGGCTTCATCACTCTCAAATGGTCCTTTAATCACAGACAATGAAGCCATCACAGTGGAATGGTAGAGGCACAGAGACAGACAGGAGAGGCATTAGTCATTCTCCTTTTGCATCTCCATCATCCTGTGAACCCTCATTAAGTGATTCAATCGGTGTAATGAAAGAGAAAGAACCTGCAGCCAGTGGCCATTGTTAGAGCTGAATGAATGGCTGGTCATGACCATGTAAATGCCACCTCTAAGTCTTCCTTCATGCATGCTAGGAGACAATAAGGGCCACTGGCTCAGAGTGTCCAGATTAAGGCAGCCTGTTACGTGGCGATACTTTGAATCAGAGGAAGTCTCTTTTAGTGCTCTCTGACAACCCTGAACAAATATTTTGTCATTGATTTAGGAAGTTTACTCTCATTCCCACAAGAAGTTTTCACGGGTAAAACATGTTGGACTCAACCCAAAACTGACCCATGGTAAAGGTTGCCAAACCTTACTTGAATAAATACATTTAACAAAAATAAGAGACCTGATCTGAAGGGGTCCTGAGTACAGTCAGATAATTTGTTTGTTTACTGCAAAGACTAATTTAGAAAATAAAAAGTCTTGTTTTCACCTCTTGCACAAACAACAAAACTATATTCTGTATGCAACTGCATTATAGATAGGCATAATATATTCATATTAATTAATTCCAAAAGTCATTGTCATTTAACAACATACATTTGTTCATGATTAGTTAAGCATTCTGAATGCATAACTAATTATTTGTTAATGATTAACCACCACTTAATGCCAATGGTAGTGCATTCTTTACTCAGTATATCTCACTTTATCGCCAGGAACGCACAAGGCTTACATAATGGTAGTAAATGCTTAACTATCTCTCTGGTGTTTCCACACACATACAAACTTGAAAAAAACAAACATCGATGCTGCTTTGAGTGAGATCCGGTTTCTGAATGTCCTCTGCATTCAGTCTGCAGATGAGCTGTTCAACATCTGCACGGGGTTTCTACGTCACTAGCCGAGGTGGCTAACTGTAGCATGCTAGCGCTAGCATGCTAGCTTGTTTTCAATGGAAAAACACTGCCACAACAGCCACTAGTTCACCATAATCTCCAAAAG
>NC_045747.1:25938533-25938663 GCF_008692095.1 Etheostoma spectabile | reverse complement strand
TGTCCCTGTTGTGCAGGTATTCCACTATTCATTAAGTGTCCCTCGTGTAGAAGAAGTCTCCCAGCTAATCCTGCCTGGAACTGACCAAAGTTGGAGAAAGAGTTATCTAGCTGATGGGATCTTACCTAGC
>NC_045747.1:25938064-25938523 GCF_008692095.1 Etheostoma spectabile | reverse complement strand
GTGCGACTCCCAACAAAGATAGTATAGAAGTGTGATGTCTCACTCTGTAGGTAAAACAGAGACCTAAACACACAGGGTGAAAAGAAGAGCTGCAGCAATGTGCGGTACAACACAAATTTGGTGTTTTATGAAAATGAAACCATATAAACCTATTCTGGTAAGACCTCAAAATACAATTATGAACCTGAAAATGAGCAGAACATGGGCGATTTAATGATTAACCACCACCCAGTACCAATGGTAATGAATGCTTAACCAGTCTTTTGCTAATGGTTAGTTAAGCATTCCGAATGCTTAACTATTTATTTGTTAATGATTAACCACCACTCAGTACCATTGGCAGTGAATGCTTAACTATTCCGCGTTTGTTCCTCATTCGTTAATCATTAACTACCTAATTTTTTGTGTACCTTATTGTAAAGTGTTACCGCTTTTATGATTCATATATATATATATATA
>NC_045747.1:25778517-25938054 GCF_008692095.1 Etheostoma spectabile | reverse complement strand
TATATATATATATATATGCACACAGTATCAGTGTTGATTAGTTTCCTCTGTCTCAGGAACAAACTCTTGCGAGTTTTGGCTACACACACAAGCTAACCTCAACTAATGTTTGTGAACTCCCAAATAAAACTAATCTCTGTGTGCTACATATGTCTTATAGCAAATACAAATATAACTTTTCATCCATCCACACGGCGTTCACTACACTTTCAGACAAGGCCACGTAACTTTAGGAGACAGGAAGTGTGGACCAGTTCATAAACCATTGCCGCTTCTCGAAATCTTTAGTATAGGAGATCTTTGACGAAAAAAACATTTGGGCATAGTTTGTGATTTGAATCCTCTCTAATATGTAAAGGGTTTGGTATCAGCCAGTGACCATTGGGGACCTGCAGAGGCAGAGCATATGTTGACTAACAGCTCACATCTCAGAGGTCCCGATAATTGATTTCCCTGCTGTAACTTTCACATCTTCCCTCCTCAGGGAGACATCAAATAAATGGCTCCAATCAGCTGAAAAGTCACACTCAGAGAGCTAAAATAGGAGTCAAAAACAAAAAAACTGTTACAAAATCACAGCAGAGGATGTCCCCAAATGCTCGCTAAATGCCTGTAGAGAACAGCCCACTGTTCTGAAAACAATGGAATCATGTCGGTCCTTTATGAAGCTACTAGAGTCATTAGAGCACTATAGTTACATATGTACGCAACAATCTTTTCATGAGCATTACTCAGCTTTACAATAGAGGGAGAAAAACAATAAAACATAACAAGGCAGGCAAGAACCAGTCCAAGAATAGAGATAAGTCCGGTTGAGTGTAAATGTCACATAAACAAATGATAATGGTATGAAAATGGCCAGATTACTGTCCCTCCAGTCATGTGGTGTGCAGAATGTCAGGATGGTTCAGTATCAGCTTTCATTTGAAAAAACACGAGTAAATGGAGAAAATAGAACAAGTTCCCATCTCACACTGCATTTAGAGACACCAAGCAAACATCGAGATGAACACTTGATACACTGGCAAGATGAAAAGAAATACTTCCAGTGAGAAACTGACTGGAAGTAATAGAGGTAATATACATGATTTTTCCTTTTGTAACACTGTGTGTAAAGAGTGTTAAAAGGTTTGTTTAGCCAAATTTCCAACAATCTATCTTACATATGCCTCTAGTGGAATCTCATCATGTATTTAGATAGCTCCGGTTTGGTTTGTCCAGGTCTCTGAGATTCCTGCCTCAATCCCAATATAATATCGAAGAAAACTTCATTTTTCAATGCTGTGTAATAAATCATCAGCAATATCTCTTTTCAGACAGTCAGTCATCCTAGTCATTCTGGATAGTCCACAAACCACACTTCCATTAGGTTTATAACCAAGCATTGCTAAAAATCCATTTAAGGGAGATGAGAGGCATATCCCTTCTTGTTATGTGGGATGAACTCATCTTTCAGTGTAATATTTGTAGTAGTACAGCATTGCCAGACCTTCTTGCACAGTGCAAAGAAGGTCTGGCTAGACCACACAGTGTTCTGGGAAGGGAGAAAAACATGCTCTGGTTTATTGGCATTTCTTTAAACCAATCCCAAATGTCTTGGGCACCGCTAAGCACCGGATGGAGCAACGGTGCCGCTGCAAAATAGCCTTGTTTTGGTGGAATGTGTACGTTCAATGCCCTGTGAATGCTAACCAAAAAAATCTTCAGCTTGTTTGCGTCACGTCATGCAGCATTGCTTTTGTTGAGTTATAAAAAGTTATAAACTGTGTGATGCAGTCAGGATGGGATTAATATGCGATGAATATGTTCTTGAAGAAGGCAGGATGGCCATTTGTCTCACTCCCTTCCCCCCTGTTTCTCTGACTGTAAAGTATTGATGGTCAAGTCTGGCATTCACATATGGAAAGGAGTTTCCTGCTATGCAACAGAAGTCTCCAGTCTGTCTCCTGTCCCCTGGGGTCGGTCTAGGCTAAACAACACAATGTTTGATTGGAATATTTGATTGAGAGTTTCACATTAACACGACATAACCATTTGCCCTGCAACCAAAAGCGCCCCCAAGGTGCAGACCATCATTGGTCACAATGATGCACTCACACTGCTGTCATGACAAAAAGACCAATGAGCAAAGGATTTGATGACACCTGGAAAAAGAACAGCCCCGTGTGTAAGCATAAAAGTGTGAACTAAGAAGTTTCGGACTGCTTTTTACGTGACTCCGTCAGGAGGAGCGTGGATCGTCGCTGTCAGCTGCAGTGGTTACTTTGTCTTTGTCTGATTGTCTTGTCTTATCATCTTCATCACTGCTGTTGCATTAACCTTTTCCAATTCTCAATTTGACCCCCAGCCTCCTTTTCCTCAGAAATCCGAACGAATGCGATGTAAGTTATGAATTACTAACACTTTATATTCAGGTAAAAGACGTTATCAACCAAAGCTAATGACAGCCTATGTTACAGCAGCAGGCTTACGTAGCTACGTTATGTCCGTCACATGTGCGTTCTGTAGAGAAGATTAGAGCAATAGCCCCCTCCAAAGGCATTAAAAAACCAATTTTTCTGGCCTGCACAATTCCAGGGGAAACACTGCTTATATTATATACATACTTGTAACAAACTGTGTTACAGATTCAGGTTCTTTGTGCTTTAACACTTCCATTTTCAATCCATTTTCCTCTCTGTAACTGTGTATCCACAGTCCAGACTTCTCTTTACATGATGGATGTCTTTTCTTTACACAGTAATCATGCTGACATTTTTGTCTCACAGCTCCATAAGGTATCTTACGAGAATGAAAAAAGGCACGTGAGCAGACAACATAAATCTCCAGTAGAGTGGCATTTGAAAGGAAAATGCGTTTGGCTGTGCTTCAATAAGCCCCAGAGCGACTAACCAGTGTTTTATGTTGTACGATCTGCTCGCTGGCTATCTCCTGCTCTGATTCTCTGTCAGCTGTTCACTCACACACAACACACACACACACACACACACACACACACACACACACACACACACACACACCCAAACACACCACACACACACACACACACACACACACACACACACACACACCCACACACACACACACACACACACACCTCACACACACACACACGAAGTAAGCGAAGTGTTATATTGATGAATGGTTGCTTGAGTGAAAACCTGACACTTGTCTATTCCTTCAAAGACAAAATCCATGTCCTTTCCTCATCCATCTTCTACTGTCCCACATGTGCTCTGTCTATGTTACAAACAAACGAAGAGTGTGCGCATGTGCAAACCCTGTGTCTTATGCCAACCTTAAACCAACTAACTTTTCAAATGATTCCACTATCACAGACTACGTAATATATTCATCTGCATGTATGGCAGAACAGAAAATCAGCAAACTTTAAAGTTACCAGCTAACGCTAGCGGTAGCTAGTGTGGGAAATTATATTCAGATATAGGGGATCTGTGGGAAGCTATACTCAGGTATTGTTAATTATTGTGAGAAATTGTACTCAGGTATTGTTATCATATTTAGACACTGTGAATGAACTTATGCATAAGTTAATGAAACAAAACTCATATCAGACGTTGAATGAAGGAGAAAATGTACTGTTGCTTGGCATCCAGGTGGGGGCGATACCCTGTTGGCAAGACATTACATTTACAAGAGAACCGGATGCAGGAAGGCCAGAAAGCCACGTGCTCACTCAAAATGGAGGGGAACAAAGGAATTCCCACAGGAAAACAAACCCCAAACACACGCACACACCCACACAGTAATGTAAACAGGAAGTCGCGCCCACCCAGCCAATAGAAATACAGTTGCTATGGCGATATGACCCGCCTTGTGACGCTTTTAACCAATAGGACTCCCTTAAAGGCGGCTTTATAAACCGTTGCAGGCCACTGTTACGGAGCCTTTTTGTGAAACCTCTGAGCTAGTCATGTTCCATTGAGACCCGTGCACGTATTTATTGTCCGGAATGCATTGCTCTGTTTTTATTAATAAATCGTTTTGGTATACATAATCAAAGCTAGAGTGATTCCTTAGCTACTTGAGTCCCGACGTTTGGACCTCCAAGTGGAATTGCAACAAATTGGTAGCAGAGGATGGTTTTCGAGCAGCGGTTAAACTAGGAATTCCACGGAATCAGGATTAGAAGGTTGTTTAACTCCGGGTCAGATTCCACGGACAGTCACACGTCTGACGGTACGGGACAAAGGAGGCATGGTGGCAAACCGCGGAGGAATGGTCACAGGGAGCTCTCTAAAAAGGGTAAGCTGAAACTGTTTCATCAAATTCAGCATATGTATAATAGTATAAACCAATTAAAGTGATCAGACCTCGGGTGAGTACATTATGTAAAAAAAAAAAAATAGACTAAAAAATTATTAAGTGTTTTGGACATGAACAATGCATTCCGTTTTTCTGTGAGAGAGTGTGAGAGGGTGAGTTGAAGCATCTGGGATGCGTAGACGATTCCAATTTTTTTTTGGAGCTGTGTTCTGTGGAGGGTTCGATAAACCGGTCGATAGATGCGCTGCAGTCGTCATAACTGAGGGGGAAGGCCGGAACATAGCCAGCCAGCGTCGTGTAGGGCTTCACCCATAAGGTGGGCAACGCGTGGAAGTGTGTGAGTGGGGAACATAGAGAGCGAAATACAGATGTAATAATGCGTGGAAGATGAATGTTGAAATGGGAATGAGTTGATAAATCATAGGTGATTCCAAAGTTTGGAGCTAAGATACGCGGGAGATTGAAACTTGCCGGTAGGAGTAATTAACACATGCCGAGGGAAAGTCTCGGCGCGTACAGGGCCAGTGTTCACCATGGAGTCTCGGTCCATAAGGCTGTTCTCAGCGGATGTAGGGAGTGAGTGAAAGTAAAAGAAAGAGATAAGAGCGAGATAAAATTGGAAAGTTTGGAAAGAATGTTGTGTGAGCCCGAGTAAAGCGTTGACAATTGACCAAGCCTCTGGTCGTCCGTGGTGCTGCTGTTGAGACGTAGGTTAAAATTACATGTAAAATAGCAGACATGTAGTGCAGGGAAAGAGATTTGTTGGTAATGTAGACAGATTTTCTAGGTGGGTAGAAGCTATCCCAGCTAGACATGAAGATGGGAGACTGTAGTAAAATGGTTAACTGATACCACCCGGTTACGGCATTCCAAGACGATCAGGTCAGATTAATGGCACCATTTTAACAACCAGTTGTTGAGAGAAGTTGAGGCTGCTCTGGGGGCCACACACTCATTCGGTCGGTATTCATCCACAGTCCCAGGGACTGGTGAAGGGCCAACAAACGTTGAAGACTAAGATAGCCAAGGTCTGCCATGAGAGCCGGATTAAGTGGGTGGAGGCCGTTCCCCTGGCACTCATGGCCATGAGAGCTGCAAAAGGGGGAGAGAGCACCTTCCCCCCACGAGATCTTGACTGGCAGACCACATGCAGGTCCACCAATAATGGAGGTCATATGCCTTTATTGGATAAAACAGGTAGTAATGTCTGCCTACATGAATGAACTAACCTATTTGGTCTCAGCCTCTCTACCCAGTGGAGAAAGAGCAGCACCCACTCAGAACGAGAGGCAGTACCATTAAGGTAGGAGACTGGGTCCGGGTTAAGGTCCACAAGAGGAAGTGGGCCAACCCCAGGTGGGACTGGTCCAAAGAAGGAGTTTACTTCCACTCGGGCCAGGTCAAGGTTAAATCAGGCGCACCTTGGCACCACCTGACACATGTGCCCAGCAGACCCTCTCCAACCCGCACTGTTAGCGGACACACACATTTGATTCAAAAAATGCAGAAATTAACGCTGCTAGGAGGTCCAGACAGTCCTCAGTCTGGACAGAGGGCACCAAGCCTAAAAGAAATAGGGTCAGAGAGAAGAAGTAGTGATAAATTTTGTCATGCTGGGAATAGGGGCGGGACTGCTAATGCGGGAATAGAATCAAATTACAGGATGATATAACTGAATTAGAGGACAATGCCAAAACGAAATCTATATTACGTGCCAATTGAGAAAAAAATAAATGAATTAGTAGATAAACATGCTGTTCTCCACTGTCTTTAATGCTCATACAGGGAGCAGCCACACCCCCTAAGGAGGGCCACTAGGACAAGGTAAGGAAGACAGGTTGATAAACACAGGGACAGAAAGTGATCAGTCACTTCCAGTAAATCTACACATAAGACTGCCAAATAATCTCCGGTTGGCACACATGGAATTAACAGCAGTAAAAACAATATGGGCGGCTGTGGCTCAGTGGTAGAGCGGTTGCCTTGCCAATCGGAAGGTTGGTGGTTTGATCCCTGCCCCTGCAGTCCTTGGCGAAGTGTCCTTGAGCAAGACACTGAACCCCGAGTTGCCCCCGTGCTGCGCATTGGAGTGCGAATGTGTATGAGTTTTCTGATGAGCGGTGGAACCTGTCGGCAGCCCCGCACTGTGTATGAAGGTGTGTGGACTGGTGAATTTTCCTGTAGATGTAAAAGCGCTTTGAGCAGTCGTTAAGACTGAAAAGCGCTATATAATACAGCACATTTCATTAAAAAAAAAAACATACAGAAAGAGACAAAGAGAGAGGGTGTTGTAAGAATGAGGAAAGAAGGAAAAAGTGGGTTATATAGAAGCAAGGGTATAGCACAGAGAGAAGAAAGCAGAAGAGAAGTGTTGACTCATGTAGTATTAAATATTGTTGCAATATAAGTATTTTGAGTAAGCGGAAAGAGGTGTTCAAAGGTAGTAGATGAGATTATGTCTGAGATCTGGTAGATTGAAGGAAAGAAATGTGAAATTTTTGATCACAAGGAAAAAGTAAGAATAAGAAATAAAAGTTTAGTGCATTTATGGAGGGACATAGCTGGTGAGATTCAACCTATTATGACTCATTTTCAGATTGGGTATAGTTGTAGTTAAAGTATGTTGATGTCTGTCTTGCTTATTTTGTAGTCTGCAATTAGGAGATGGATCAAATATAGTAATATGTCCTGTCAGATCTCAGTGGACTGGGAGGCGAGAAAACTCAACTAGAAAAGGAGGGAAAATAGTGTAACGTTTTAAGAAAAATAATTGAGATTTAAATGAGGGAACATTCGGTTTAAAAAAAACAAAACAAAGAGATAAAAGTAGTCAATCCAATGTGGGATCCATGCATTGATCTAAAAATATTCACATGAAAGTGGTAATTGATTCAATTACTTAGTTGATTAATAGAAAATGGCTTTGATCATTTCCAGTTTAAGAAAGAAAAATATGAGGCTTCTTATATTGTTACCTTTACAGTACTTTGTGATACTTATCATGCTTGGGAAATATTGTAGGGGAATTGTGTTGGTAATATAAATACAAAGATTTACAGTTTGGAATTGGGACTTTTAAACTTGGAACAGTGAAATTATGAAATTTCTTACTATTAATATGACTGACCCTATTGCAGTAACGTTTTTGAAATTAAAGTCATAGATTAAAGACTTCTTTAAAGTAAAGTGAAAAGTAAAGAAGGAGAGAAATCTTTTTTTTGCTTTACAGAGGTCTAGAGGACAGCTGAAGTGTGGGTTCTTTCAAGAAAACGCACAAGTATAGAGGAGGTTAAGATAAAAAAGAGGTATGCACAAAGTAAAGAGAGGTTCCAGTAGACTTGCAGCTAAGTGAAGATTTTGATCATAAATTACACAGTATAATGAGATATGTTCTCATATCAGGTAACAAATTGGATAGATTGAACCACTAGGTGATAAAGTTGGTTCTACTGTTACTAGGACAACAGGTCATAAAGAACACATTACACATTGATTAGTTCAAATTTTTGTTGCAACTTAAAAATAGAAAATTGGGGAAACATTCTTTTTGTTATAAGTCATCAAGTTTATTGGTTGAGATAAGATTGAAACCAGTCTAGGCTGATATAGGATTCCATTCTATGTGTATTTGATGTGGTGTTAAAATGAGCTTTTAGTGAAGCTTAATTTTGTTTGTGGATTTTGTTTGTATTTTGAGTTTTTACATGACAAACTGTTTAAACTATTGAGTTGATGTGGAAATATTTTATTTGGGTGATTCTTTTCTTTTTGAACTTTTGTTTTGTTGCTTTTAAGATCAAGACGCAAGACAGTGTCTTAATGGCTAAAACTATTACATAATTAGGAATAGGAATTCTGTAGGAGATATGACTAAAAAAGGGATAGTAACAAATACAAAGTGTCCATAGCATTAAGGATATCAAAACGACTCTACGATTTTGTTTTAAATATTTGTGCAGAAAACATAACCCATAATGTAAACTGAAGCTTGGAGGAGATAAGTGCCAAAACTAGTTTCTCTTTAGAATGTTTGGGGATTTTATAGAGTTAAACCAGCAAGAGGGAAAGAAATGTTATTTGAGTGACATGAGTGACATACACTAAATGAGTATTGATAAAAGAAAAGATAATGCTTTTTGGAGTTCTGTTTTGTGCCACACAGTGCCTCGTGTGTCAGAACCAGGTCCATCTCGCTCCTCCAGCTGCAGGATCAGAGACAAACTGGACCAGAAGACCAACAACAACCATCACAGCACCTCAGACCACCGCACAGCTAGAGACCACAATGGGTCAGGGTCTGGTTGCGATTATTGGCCCAAAGTGACTTGAAAGTGGACCAGGGCTAAATGTTTGATAATAATTGCAAACATCTGTAAGTGTGCTGTGCTGGACCGCAGAGCAAGGAGTGGGGTCCACATGCTCTGGTGGGGGCTTTGCTGACGCCGAGGTGAGAGGGCTCTGGAGGGGTCAACCATGTGACCCGGAGATCTGCTACATCATAAGACAAAGATACTTGATCTTATCTGGAGATACAGACCAACGAGCAGCAGATGGATTAAGAAGGAGAAGGGGGGAGCAAGAGACCGTCCTGGTTCTGGTACTTCGGATGCACAAGTGAAGGGCAGGTTGTCACTTACAGACTCGCAATCTAAAAACAAACACACATAAAATACTGGGAACAACAACTTATACTCTACAAATTAGGTAAAGTTCATGTAAACAGACATGTTTAAAGGGTTAAGACATGTCTCATGTCTGGTAGGGAAAATTACATTTTGTAGGGCCTTATAAATTTTGTAACATTTTCATTAAATTTCCTGTTATAGTTTCAAGCAAGATCGGTTAATAATAGGTTAATACAGATGGATTAAACATAATCCTCACATTTTCAATGAAGTGTTAAAAGATGATTTGGTAGGAAATAGATCCGGTATTGCAAAGTACTGTGATTTAATGTAGACATTGATCTATTCACAGGATGAGTAAACAATTAGGTGGTAATCTCACAGAGTGAGATAAAAAGGGGGAGTGTAAACTCCATGCTTGTCATTTCATTGTGCTTACTGAATAGGATTTCCATAAAGGTGGTGTTGCGAAAGCTTAGACCAGCCTCAGAAAATGCATAATGAGCAGTTAGAACTGTATACAAATTTGTCAAACATTTCACATTTGAAATAATTAGTTTCAGTCGATTACATCTATTTCATGTTTGGTGTTTTCCTAAATTAGTCTGGTTTAACTTAAACATCCTTTTTTCCTGTTCCCTGTTTAAGTGTTAATTTGCTCTTTCAAAACCTCACTCATTGTCTCCTGTGTTAAAGAAGGACTGAAAAGGAGGGACTGGGGGTTTCACACCTTGATGCAGACAGATTAAATCAATGCAGATCCACTCAGTCTTAAGAGTGAATGTTCAGGCGGTCATCAAAGAATCATGATTTAGCATTGTGTGATGTTCTCAAATGTTTTAAATTGATAAGTGCATTTTTATTTAGGATTCATCTGTTTCTTTTATTCTTTTGGTTTGGTGTTTTGAGTAATGTTGTGTCTGAATGAATTGATGAAAGCTCATTTCAAGTCAAATTAAGCCTTCAAATAAAGTCAACTGAAAAGTGGTGGGAAAATTAAATTGAGCTGCCTTAAAGCAATTTGACATTACAAGATAATGTACCAGAGGTACCAGATTAAAGCTTATTGGGGTTTTAAATGGATACATTAGTAGATGCATAGCCTATTGGGAATTTTGACTCAATTGGATTGTTTTTTGACTTGAAATGATAAATAAGAGGGTTTCCACATTTTTTAGTTCATTGCATTTATATTCATTCTGAATTTGTTTTTCATGATTTTGTATTGGGTTTATTTCTTTTCTTTCACTCAAACTTTTGTTTTCCCTTAGGGGTGGGGATGCACGTTTTAGTCAAGACAGTAGCTTTTCTGTTGTTGTTGTTTCTTTGTTTTGCTGGCAATTAACATATGGAAAGGAGCTTCCTGGTACGTCACAAAAGGTGGTCCCCTGTCTCTTGTCCCTGGGTTTTAGTCTAGGCTAAAACAATACAATGTTGATTGGACTATGTTGATAGAGTTTCACCCCCACTGATCTTTCCTGAAATGAGAGTCATAAACCCTCAGCCACATTCCAATTGAGAGACTGCAACCTGGTTGATTTTGTATCAGTTCATATGTGTGTGCGTGTGTGTTTGTATGTTTACAGTAGGGAGAGTAAGATGATACCAGAAGGTGAAGAGATGGAGGATTATTATCTTGTATATTGTAAGCGAATAGGCACACACACACACCACTGTGACCAAGAGACCCCACCCTTTGTGAATAAGACCAGGGGGGACCAGGTGTCCAATAGGGCAACATTGAGAGTTAGGATTCACACCTTTGCAGGTGTGAAAAGGGGGATATACGTTTTTTACCATATTAAACTTTTGCTGCACGTTTTTATACTAAAATGAATTCTAAAAGGTTTTCCACACAGTTCCTTGTTTACAGTAGGATTTACACCTAGTAGGTGTAAAAATGGGATTTGTGGGAAATTATATTCAGATATAGGGGATCTGTGGGAAGCTATACTCAGGTATTGTTAATTATTGTGAGAAATTGTACTCAGGTATTGTTATCATATTTAGACACTGTGAATGAACTTATGCATAAGTTAATGAAACAAAACTCATATCAGACGTTGAATGAAGGAGAAAATGTACTGTTGCTTGGCATCCAGGTGGGGGCGATACCCTGTTGGCAAGACATTACATTTACAAGAGAACCGGATGCAGGAAGGCCAGAAAGCCACGTGCTCACTCAAAATGGAGGGGAACAAAGGAATTCCCACAGGAAAACAAACCCCAAACACACGCACACACCCACACAGTAATGTAAACAGGAAGTCGCGCCCACCCAGCCAATAGAAATACAGTTGCTATGGCGATATGACCCGCCTTGTGACGCTTTTAACCAATAGGACTCCCTTAAAGGCGGCTTTATAAACCGTTGCAGGCCACTGTTACGGAGCCTTTTTGTGAAACCTCTGAGCTAGTCATGTTCCATTGAGACCCGTGCACGTATTTATTGTCCGGAATGCATTGCTCTGTTTTTATTAATAAATCGTTTTGGTATACATAATCAAAGCTAGAGTGATTCCTTAGCTACTTGAGTCCCGACGTTTGGACCCTCCAAGTGGAATTCGCAACACTAGATAGCTTGGCAACATTTTTCAAAACAAATCTAGTTGTATGTGTATATTCAAGGTGAACCTATTTTTTGTAGTTTTTGACACTTTAAACATTGACACTGTGTATTAATACAAAACTACTTGGCTAGGTTTAGAAAAAAAATTGTTACACAATTTAAGTAATGTTACAAAGTTAAGTATGTTATGTAGGTTAAGTACGTTACAACGTAACATTGACTTTTGGTTTCCCACAGGATCGCAACAGCGGCCTTCTGGGTAAAAGTTTGGTTGACTCATCCACCACCCCCAACAGACAGACGTGATCTGAAACAAAATACACTCACCGGCCACTTTATTAGGTACCCCATGCTAGTAACGGGTTGGACCCCCTTTTGCCTTCAGAACTGCCTCAATTCTTCGTGGCATAGATTCAACAAGGTGCTGGAAGCATTCCTCAGGGAGTTTGGTCCATATTGACATGATGGCATCACACAGTTGCCGCAGATTTGTCGGCTGCACATCCATGATGCGAATCTCCCGTTCCACCACATCCCAAAGATGCTCTATTGGATTGAGATCTGGTGACTGTGGAGGCCATTTGAGTACAGCGAACTCATTGTCATGTTCAAGAAACCAGTCTGTGATGATTCCAGCTTTATGACATGGCGCATTATCCTGCTGAAAGTAGCCATCAGAAGTTGGGTACATTATGGTCATAAAGGGATGGACATGGTCAGCAACAATACTCAGGTAGGCTGTGGCGTTGCAACGATGCTCAATTGGTACCAAGGGGCCCAAAGAGTGCCAAGAAAATATTCCCCACACCATGACACCACCACCACCAGCCTGAACTGTTGATACAAGGCAGGATGGATCCATGCTTTCATGTTGTAGACGCCAAATTCTGACCCTACCATCCGACTGTCGCAGCAGAAATCGAGACTCATCAGACCAGGCAACGTTTTTCCAATCTTCTATTGTCCAATTTCGATGAGCTTGTGCAAATTGTAGTCTCAGTTTCCTGTTCTTAGCTGAAAGGAGTGGCACCCGATGTGGTCTTCTGCTGCTGTAGCCCATCTGCCTCAAAGTTCGACGTACTGTGCGTTCAGAGTTGCTCTTCTGCCCACCTTGGTTGTAACGGGTGGTTATTTGAGTCACTGTTGCCCTTCTATCAGCTCGAACCAGTCTGGCCATTCTCCTCTGACCTCTGGCATCAACAAGGCATTTCCGCCCACAGAACTGCCGCTCACTGGATGTTTTTTCTTTTTCGGACCATTCTCTGTAAACCCTAGAGATGGTTGTGCGTGAAAATCCCAGTAGATTAGCAGTTTCTGAAATACTCAGACCAGCCCTTCTGGCACCAACAATCATGCCACGTTCAAAGTCACTCAAATCACCTTTCTTCCCCATACTGATGATCGGTTTGAACTGCAGGAGATTCTCTTGACCATGTCTACATGCCTAAATGCACTGAGTTGCCGCCATGTGATTGGCTGCTTAGAAATTAAGTGTTAACGAGCAGTTGGACAGGTGTACCTAATAAAGTGGCCGGTGAGTGTATGTTTCCCTCAAAGCTGTCAAAATCAATGCGTTAAATACAAGTTCACGAAAATTTCACAAGTTTTTAAACGCGCCATTAACGCATTGACATTATGTGATTTGGGCAGCAGGCCGTACCGTAGTTTTGTGATTTTAGGAGCAGTTCTCATGAGCTGTTTATTCAAAAAGCTATGAAAAGTTGATCACTGTAATTCATAATCATTCCACTTTTCTGTTTGCTGTATTCACCACACTGACGGCCGCTGTATAAGAACGTGGCTGGCCACACAGGGACGAAATCGGGGTGGATGGGTGCGTGTTAACATACAGAACTTTTAAACCAGAGAGAGGAGTTCACTACCTGGGGAAAATTAAAGCCTTTCACCCAGAAAACAGGTGAGCCTTACGAGTGGTTTAATTCAAATTATGTTTTAATACTCTTATAATCTACTAATCTGTTTCCTAATCTTAATTAGTCATTTTGGTGCTTAATCTAAACTTTCATCACGGCATAACGCTCATATTTTGTGGACTACCTTTAACCGGAATGTCCGCCAAAACGACTGTGCTCTGTACCAGGCTCCAAGTCACCTTTTGTCTAACTGAACCACCAACTACCGCTGATGCAACAGAGGTCTGTAGCCGGTGTCACAAAGCTCTGTAGCAGCTCAAACAGCTAGCAACTGCTACTCAGCGTCATGGAGCTGGTAGCCAGCCGTGATGCAGTCACCTAACACCAAACTCGGCATTAAGAAGACGGGGATCACGACGGATGTAGTGTACGCTGCACCCTGTACGGCTTCAGATTATTATCCTGAATTGCAAATTAAAGGCTCTTTAGAGAACCACACTCTTCATCTAAAGAGAGACTTCCTGTTAGAGGCTTGAATAATAATAATAATTGTTGTGGTTTGGGGTTTTTGTTTGGGGTTATTTTCCCGTTTGGCCTTCCCTGTGTTTTTGTCCCGGTTTTCTCCCTAGTCTGGTGTCGTAGGTTCTGTCTGATGTTTTCCTGTGTCTGTTTGTTCTGCTTTCTGCTTTATTTTGGTAGTCAGCTTCCTGTCTTGTCTTGTCTAGTCTAGCTTTACTTTGTTTGTCTGATTGTCCTGCCCCGCCCTAATGTGATTCACCCGACGTCTCACCTGTTCCTCATTACCTCATTACCTTTTGTATTTAACCCCAGTGTTTCCTTTGTCTCTTGTCAGATCATTCTGGTTCGTCTGCCTGTTGTTCCTCGTGCTTCGGTTGTTCCTGTTACCAGCATTCCCTGTGAGTTTTCCCTGTTGTTTCGTCCTGTTTGTTACCTGGCCTTTTTCCCCCCCTGGACCTCTATGGTTTTTGTATTTTTTAGGACTTTTGGATTTTTCCCTGGAACTGTGTTAAATAAATCCCCTGTTTACCGGCTCCAACCTGCCTTCTCGTCTCTGCAATTGGGTCCTCTTTCCTGCCTCCACCATAACAAATAATAATAATAATAATAATAATAATAATAATAATAATAATAATAAATGGGAAATTACAATTTACACTCTGTTGTTATTACACACATTACACACAGGCCTGAATTACACACACATGCTCAGTACCTATACATAATGGAGAGATGTCATATCACTTACTGTACATTTTGAACTAAATCAATGATTGTTAAAAAGAAGCTCAAGACCGCCCAAAGAAAAAAGAAATAAAGCTCCTTGAGCAGAAATGAATAAAGAAAAGGCTCTTTTGAATGGCAAGTTGAGTTCCAAAGCACTCCCAGTTGATTCTCTCCACAAGACTAAAATGATCTGCGTGTAACTGTCAATGTGAACTGAGTCACCACCGGAGTTCGTCCAGTCTCAAATACCATTTGAGCATTGAAAACTTGAAAATATCAGTTTCAAAGTACATTCTGAAAAGATAAATGTGGCAATAATTTGTGATAAATCGCGAGTTAACTATGTGAGTCACGTGATTAATCGCGATTTAATAATTTAATAAATTGACAGCCCTTCTACTTCTACAATCCTAGTATTTTTAAATTTGCGATAGATTGTGATTAATCACAGCCCATGACTGGGATTAACTTGACTACATGTTGTAATCAATTGACAGCCCTAATGGGAATGCCATTTGTGTGTGTGTGTGTGTGTGTGTGTGTGTGTGTGTGTGTGTTCTAAGACAGGAATTTCAACGTTTTTAAGTCAAGGACCCTTTAGCTAAAAGAGAGACGACACGCTACTGTATAGATAGTCTCTACTTGTGTTGCATATTAAACTGGGCCTACAATAACGTGTATAGCAGCCTAAAGCCTTTCTACATACCTTTGTATGGTGCATACAATACTAAGTTTTTAAAATATAAATGTTGGCATATTCACGGGGTGACAGACTGGGGGTGGACTGAGTACCCAGGGCCCTCATGTGAGAACGGCCTAAATTTGGCGGCCCCCACACAGCAGCTCTGAGCACCCCCTAGTTGACCCTGTTGAAGATCTCTGTTCTACGAGAAGCAGCTCAGCATGTCCCAGGTTAGAATGTCCATGACAGTCCCATCCCAGCAACAACATCAGAGCAAAAACACAACAGCGTTTTGAAACACTACAACATTACCCGTTAATAAATGTTGTGCACGCCACTTAAGTTAGCATTTTATGGCTCACACGAACAATTGTCTGGCTGTGCATTTTGGAGAGACAGTAATTAGTGAGTCTGATGCACTATGCAACTCTTATCATAATGTGGAACGGAACAGGATGCAATTTAAACAGAGGCAGATTGAGGATTGTGTGCGTTGTTAAAGGAAAGTGGGTTTCACTGATGATAATACACAAAAGCATAAGAGAACTTGGTAACTGCATTAATGACAAGACCAACTGCAAAAAACATCAATGCTCTTCAATAATAACAATAATAATAATAAATTGAATTTATACAGCGCTTTTCAAGAACTCAATGTCACTTTACAGGGCAAGGTAGAAAAAACAAAATAAAACAAAACAAGGCACAGATGAAAAGGGAGGGGGGCATGGGGCTGCAAATAGGCAGATGTGGAAAGACGGGTTTTGAGGCGGGACTGGAAGATGACAAGGGACTCAGTGATGTGGTGCCAGGATTTGGTGCGGGTGATGAGTTGGGTGGTTTTGTTTTGGACCAGTGGGTGTCGGTTGATGTGGGTGGAGCTGATGCCGAGAGGGTCTGATTTTGGCAATGTTACGGAGGTGAAAGAAGGATGTTTTAATGACATGATGGATGTGGGGCGCAAGTGAGAGGGTGGAGTCAATGGTTCCATTGATAGTGAGAGTGGGGTTATGGATTTAGCTGAGTAAGGATTTGGAGCGTATAAGGAGGAATTCTGTTTTATCTCTAGCTGTTTCCATCCACACGTTTTTATCCAAATTAAGTGACATCGAATGAAAAGTGCCTTATGGAAACAGTGAAATTTGATGGAATTTCATGAATATCAGCTCAAAGGAAATAAGTTCAGGCTCATCAGATTTTATCTTGATCTATATACGGGTTATGCGATAAACGCTGATGGTAACGTTATTTGCCAAGTAAATAATGAATTGCGATTAAGTTTTAGGTCCTTTTATGGTTGCAACCCGCCACAAAATGAAGAAGAAGAAGTTTTAGTTAATTTCCGCCCGGTATTTCAACTCTCTCTGCACACATGAGGGTGTCAACAAGGACAGATGGAAGTGGACAGACGAGGAGACTTTTTGAATTTAATTTATCGGGAACTCGTAAAGGAAATGGCCAACAAAGGTTAGGACACGCAGGAAACGATGGAATATCGTCGAGGTTGGTGGTTTCAGGTGGTATACACTTGGAGAGCAGGTAGAGTTGATCCAGTGGGGTGAGATGAAGGAAAGAAACTTGCTTTCCTTCAAGGTTACAGAAAACACAAACAAACAAGAACACAGGAGGCAATAGCAGGATCGCTACGCACTTAGCTAAAGGTTGTGTGACACGTAACGACAAAGTGTTCATGGGAAATGTAGTATTAGTACTACAAGCGGTGTTGCCAGATAAAGAAAACCCAAACATCACCAAGTCTGCCTTCTACCACCTCAGAAACATCTCATGACTCTGGCCTTCACTCACACATTCAGTATCTGAGACACTCATCCATGCCTTCATCACCTCCCAACTGGACTACTGCAATGGTGTCCAGTCTGGACTGCCCACAAAGGCCCTTAGCAGACTCCAGTATGTCCAGAGCTGTTCTGCCAGGGTTATAACCCACACCTAGCCCTGGAAGCATTGTACTTCCATCGTCCAACAGCTTCACTGGTTGCTAGTCAAGTCACACATCAATTACAAGGTCCTCCCACTCACCTATATATCTCTAATGGACTCTCACCAAAATACCTCAAAGATCTCATCCACCCCTACACTCAGTCCCGTTAGTTACAAGGACCTGCTGGACACCCCCCTTACTAAGTTGCAGACTGTTGGGGACAGGGCTTTCGCTGCCAATGCTCCCACACTCTGCAACAGTCTACCACTCCACGTCCGCTAGCCCCGTCCCTGCCCAGGTTCAAAAAGTACTTGAATTTTTTTTTTCTTTGTGTTGGTGTGTATTCAGTGGATTTCTGAGGACTATGGTTAACTGCTCCTCAGATCTCTGCAGGGTAAATCCAGACCGCTAGCTAGGCTATCTGTCCAATCTGTGTTTGATGTTGCACGACTAAAACAACTTTTGAATGTACAAATGTTTCATCAAAATAAGTTACTTCCCGAGGCTATTTTGCAGCGATTAAACAATTTTTCTCCCATCACAGAATGCTGTGTGAACTAGCCCGACCTTCCTCTACAGCGCTGTGGAGGAAGCTCTGGCAATGCGAGACATACATGCGGAAATACAAGTTAAGTGATGAGCATGTAGCCGAGAGGGTTGACAGGCAGAGAACCGAAAAACCAAACAGGAAATCCAATAAAGTGCAAAGAAATCCAATGAAGACAGTGTGGTGCAAATAAAAAAGAGAAAGTGGAGGGTTCATGAGATAATTCAGCCAGTAAATGTCACGTAAATACCAAGACGTCAGAATCCAGCTAACTTTGATTGCACAGGGCTTTCCAGCAGGCATTGTGCTCAAAAACACACTACACATATACAGCACTTGTGTGAAATATCTGTGGTGTGAGGGCAATTGGACCTCATTAAATCTATCTGGCCTAATCATTCTTACTTTGTTCCCTTCACTCTGAGAAAGACAAAGAATCAGTTCAGACCCAGAGAACGAGAGCAGGGAAAAGAGTACGAGAGCTAATGATAAGGTGTTGCATTAAATGTCAGGTAAAGTGCTGTATGGATCACACAAAACCACAGTTTCCTATAATTTACTGCTTCATACTGAATAGGGTCGGGTACCGAATTCAGTACTTTTTTTGGTACCAACCAAATTACAAAATACTACCGAGGACCGGTTCACGTTAAATCAAATGGTGCCAAATGTTGGTATCAGAGGGCGCATACGGGCAAACTCATGTGTCTCCTCTGCATGTTGACAGCGCCCACACACACACACACACACACACACGTAGTAGTGGTGTGCGATACTGCAAAATTTGGCATTGATCCAATACCAAGTAAATACAGGGCCAGTATTGCCAATACCGAGACTATACCTTTTAATAATTAAGGTGGATCCCTCTTCAAACTGCTCAATCTGAATTAATTTTCATGACCTTTAAATGTTTTTGTCATTTTTCCTTTGGATTATTAATAAGTTAAAGCCCAGGGCAGAATTTTGATGTGCTTGAATACATTTGTTGTGTCAACATCGTATCTTACAGCTTTTTTACAAATGATACTGTTTGCTGTTGTTTCATTTTTGGCCTGAAAATATAGTCACACAGCGCTCCTCTTCCTCTCTGCCAGTCTTCTGCTTCATCTCTGTTGTGTGTGTGTGTGTGTGTGTGTGTGTGTGTGTGTGTGTGTGTGTGTGTGTGTGCTGCTGGCCGCTGCCGGGCCTGTCTGGTTGCTTGTTTGCCTGCCTCTTTGAATCACAGCAGTGTACACTGAAGAGAAACTAAAACTAAAGTATCAAACCCATTACACTGGTATTGATCAATATCAATACTAACGTTGGTGTCGATATTATCGATATTTGGATTGCTCCGCCCACCACGAACACAGTGTTGTGTGGTGTGGTGCAACGGAGCAAACGTGGCAATGCCGGTAAAGTATTTGCAAGTGTGGTTACACTTTTAAAAATTCCATGCTGACACCCTATATAACGGCTAAGCGGTCGCGATATGGGTCAACGTTAGACTTCCTCTGTGACAGGCAGACGCCACTGTGATCACTATGCCCTATTAACTGACTGACAGGCTCGGTCAACAAGGCAATTAATTCAAAACGCTTTACATAAAACATTAAAGAGCAGTTTAAAAGAGATGGAAAATAAAAACAGGCTAAAATAAGATACAAATAAGAATAAAAGATACAGTGCAGTGTAAGAAAGGAATAATTGTTAGATAGTTTGTAGGGACGGGTTTGGAAGAGGAGAAGTGTTTTATGTTGTTATCTACCGATGGGTGCCAAAATCAAATTCCAGGTACTGGTATCGGTACTGTGCGGGAAAATATTAACGATACCCAACCCTAATACTTAAACTAATCTTGACTGACCATGATGAGAAACTGAGTCATCATAAAGTTGTACAGCCCAAAAATAGAAATAAGGAGACACGGGGGACGGCCCCCTTGTCAAACATGAGAAAGGACAGGCAGATATGACAATCTACACTAAGGACATTTTTGGCGAAGTTGGCGTGTCACCCTCCTCTGACTTACAAAATGCATTCGGTCCTCTTTTTTATTTTACTTTCAATTAAGATCAGCACTTAAGGCATACGGTGTTCCCTGGCAGAGGCCTATACCCATCCATCCTATTGAGAAGTTATTTACTGTGCAGCCTGAAAACTGTGGTATGGTATCCAGGCTTTATCAGTTCTGAGTTATATCTGGCCGCTCTGCCCTTCCTATTGAGAGGATCTGGGTACGTGATGGACCAGGCATCGTTCTTGACCGGCATGATGTATGGTCTAGCATTCAAGAAGTATCTCGCAATCCAGACCATCAGCAGATTCACTACAATTTCATTCACAGGACATATCTCACCCCCGTGAAAATGCCACACATAAAAATAATTAACAGCCCTTTGAGCACTTTCTGCCCAATAAAAGCACAAGGCACAAATTTACATTTACATGTTCTGGGAGTGCTCTCCCGTTGGTCAGTTCCAGAACAATATTGCACCCAAAATGTCTGCCTTGTTTAATGTTATTGTGCCTGTTACTGTCAATGTCTGGATTCTGAATGACCTGTCAGCCTTCCACCTCTCTGGGACGTGCTGTGTTTGCTGGACTTACAGCTGCAAAGAGAATGATTGCAACCTGTTGGAAACCGCCTTACAACCTGTGTGCGCACGTGGATCCTTTCTTATTTAGATGTTATATGCATGGAACTGTCCACAACGCGAATGCATGGACACCTGGCAGAACATTGCTGAACCTGTGAGGGCTGGGCTGAAGCCTTGCACAGGTGTTTGGTCCCTCGTCTTGTGTCTGTCTGTGTGTGTGTGTGTGTGTGTGTGTTTATGTGTGTGTTTGTGTGTGTCTGTTTCTGCGTGTGTTGTTTTGTCTCCCTCCCTCCCGTCTTTCCTCTCTGTTTTTGTTTTATGTTTTTCATTTTACTTTATTGTTTTTTTTGTTTAGTTTTTTGCCCTGGGAAACATTCTCTATCACAGTGTATTTTTTGTCACTGTTTGTTCCTCAAATGTATAAAAATAAATAAAAATTTGATCACAAAAAAAGTTACACCCACTTCCTGTTTTGATGGCGAAACGCACAAAATGCCCGCCCTGCTACAGCCATGCTCTATGACGATTTTTTTTTTCTTTTAATAAGTTTTCATTAAGGTCTTACGATGGCACAGACCAAATTTGAAGATGATCGGATGAAAGCTCTAGGAGTTTGTTGAAGCAGTGGAATGTGGAAATGGCCCAAATCGCTCTAAATTTGAACTTTCAATTGAAAATAGCAGACTTCCTGTTGGGTTTAGGGTGTAGCTCCAATGATCTTTTTTGTACATCTTGATATGCTAAGTATGTTTAACACGTTTGTTAGTCTACGTTAAACATAATGCAGGGGCTGAATTTCTTCAACTTTGTAGGGTCTCTAGTGAGCCATTTTAGTGCACCTATCCCCAAAATCCTTAAAATATGTAAATTTTCGCGTGATGCAACCATCAATTTTTCGTGAGTTTTTGAGTATGTTAAGTCCCTCAAAAAGGCGATTCATTTGCTGGATAAAGAATAATAATAAGTCCCTCAGTTTCAATAAGGCCTTTGCCGCTGTAAGCACTCGGGCTCTAATAAAAGCAAAGTGGGCTCAGAAAATAAAGACACTGGTTCACGAAGCTTCATTTGGCCATCACTAGTGAACAGTATGGGCCGTAGCATACAGCATTACATCCTAGGACATTCTCCAGAATGCTATGCACAACATATGATTTCATAAACAATATCAACATCAAAAGTGCTTTAAGCAATGAATGTCAACATGTCCCTTCAAAATGTAACAATAAACATGACTCTTTTGGTTCTCCACACTTCATGTCCTTCTCATTTATGCATACATTCTTCCACATTTCTTCTCTTTTTTTTCTTTTGACCAATACTTAATAAGATGGTGTAGCCTCAGGTCATGAGGTAGACTGCTCATGCACCTACATAGCTGCTGGAGATTATTCTGCTCCAATAGGAAAGCTATGTGTTAATCACAAAGTCTTTAGCCTCTCTGGTGGACATATAATTCTCCCCCATGAAGACACACGAGTCTAAGCAGGGAGGCCTACTACAGGCACCGGTCTGATTAACAGGCAAAGGTGGAGTAGGAATGTTCACCTTCTTCTGTTGTGTCTGGCTCTTGTGGAGGTAGTTTTTTTATTTGTAAGTTTTTATTTTTATTTGTAATCTTCTGCATGTTTGTGTACTACTACGTTTTGCTGTGTGTGTGTGTGTGTGTGTATGTGTATGTGTGTGTGTGTGTGTGTGTGTGTGTGTGTGTGTGTAACAAGCATAGTGTGGGCGCTGTGCACTTACTCGTCATGTCAGTCAGATAAGGAGGAACCAATGATTTGTGGTCTGTGTGCACTGTGAACTCATTTAGGCCACACGGGTAAGTGGAAAATCTTTCACAGGCCCAGACTACAGCTAGAGTCTCTTTTTCTATCAGTACTTATCAGTCAGTGCTCTAGAAAAGAACGCTACTGGTTTCAGTTGTTGCAGTAGCACACTACCCAGCCCATTGCTACTTGTGTCTGCACTCACTATAGTAAGTTTGTGTATATCATAGAAAGCTAGAATTGCAGCTGCGGTGACTGTTTATTCTAACAGTGATGAGTTGCTTAACCTTTTAGGCGTCTGTTAATGCAGCATCCCAGGTCAAGGTTGTGTTGGCTTTTAGCAGGTCACTGAGGGGTTGTTGTGCATCGGTCAGGTTGGGCAGATATCTACCCAGATAATGGACCATGCCCAGGAACCTCTTCAGACCCGGCACGTATTTCAGCGGCTGTAGCTCTGTGATGGTACCTCCTTTTGAGGGTTCGGACCGGATATAGACCGCGTCTATATCGATGATATGACCCAAGTTGTTCTTCTGCCTTTGACGCAAGTGGCACTTTTTGTAGTTTAGCTTTAAGTCTGCGTTGTCCAGGGTCCGGAGTACATTTTGGAGTCTTTCCTCATGCTCCTCTTCATCCTTTCCGTGAATGAGGATGTCAACCATGTAAACTTCCAAGTCCTTGCTGGCCTCTAAACAGTGCTTTCTCTTTGGAAAATCTCCTCAATGGAAGAAGTATCTCACCGTGGGCGTGATGAATGTGGTCAATCTGGCTGTATCACGTTCCAGCGCGATCTGCCAACAAGCCGCTTTCAGCGTTGAGCAGGGAGAACACACAAGTTACTGCCAACCATGGCAGTATGTCGCCCACCGCAGGTAGGACAAACCTCTCCCTTTACTGCTTTGTTGACCCGTTTGAGGTCAACACAGATTCTCATATCTTCAGTCTTTTTTGGGATAGGAACCATAGGAGCGCAAAACTTCGTCAGCTCTTTGATTTCCTCGATGACGCCGCATTTCATCATCCTCTCCAGTTCAGCCTTGACTTTAGGAAGCAGAAGGACAGACACTCTCCTTGCCGTGTTAACTGCATACGGTTCTGCATCATCTAAACACATTTTTACTGGCTTTATTTTCAAAAGTCCCAAATCCTTACCAAACGTGCTTTGGCTCTCCTGGACTTCATCTACTCTTCTTACCAGTCCCATTGCCACCACCACATTTTGAACCAACAGGTTGCTGCCATTGGCCATTTCAATCACATGGATCTTTTAATTTATAATTTTATAATTTATACTGTTTATTGATCCCAAGTGGGGATATTACAATTTACACTTATACTAGTATAACTGGCCTTTGTATTTTGTTAGGGCAACAAATTGTCCCAAACAGTTCAGTTTACCTCCAAGGCTGTCCTCGTACCCGTCTCACGTTTACCTTTTGTTGGATAAACTCAACTGCAACGGCCACAGTTTTTGTATGAACTATGAATAAGGAGATGGATGCAGAATGTGCTGGAGAGAGGGAGGCATTTCATTTGCAGATGAAAGATGGATGGATGGATGGATGGATGGATGGATGGATGGAGAATGCGATTGTACGGCTTTAAAATCTTGACTAAAAGGATGTTTAACTATACTTCTTCATATGGACTGTAAACTTGAAACTAGCAGTAGTTTCCTGTGATAACTCACAGATTCTAAAGCAATGGCACCAACACACACACACACACACATACATTTCACACTTCATGAGGCTCTATTTATTTAACTGGCAAATATGATAAGCCCTCCTCTGTGGCCGATACCTAAATAAGTCCATAAGCTATTTTACAAGGCCTCACAGAGTGCAATCTTACCAGCAGAGAGAGGACAGAGGTGTCAGGTTCATCCAAGTGTGTCTCACTGACCCAAATACAATGCAAGAATGTTGTGGGTTGGGGTTTTTGTTTGGGGTTATTTTCCCATTTGACCTTCCCTGTGTCTTCGTCCCGGTTTTCTCCCTAGTCTGGTGTCATAGATCCTGTCTTATGTTTCCCTGTGTGTGTTTGTTATGCTGCTGCTTTATTTTGGCGGTCAGCTTCCTGTCTTGTCTTGTCTTGTCTAGTCTAGCTTTACTTTGTTTGTCTGATTGTCTTGCCCCGCCCTAATGTGATCCACCTGACGTCTCACCTGTTCCCCGTTACCTCGTTACCTCTGGTATTTAACCCCAGTGTTTCCTTTGTCTCTTGTCGGATCATTCTGTTTGTTCGCCTGTCAGCACGTCGCTTTGTCCCAGTGTCCCTGATTTTGTTCCTGTTTCCTTGGTCCTGGTGATTATACGTTTTGCCTTTTTTTTGGATGTTTGCTTTTTGCCTTGTATTCTGGGTGGTTCGTTTTGTTGAGGCTTACTTTGTGTTTTTGGACAATAAACCCCTGGTTACTACCCGCCTGCCTGCCTGCTGTCCTCATCTCTGCATTTGGGTCCAATCCCCACTCCTCCATAACATAATGATCCGACCAGCTATGGACCCAGCAGCCTTCGAGGATTTGGACAGGCTGGAGTATGCCGTTGGCCGGTTCGTCGTCGAGCTGGGGAAAACCACGGACGTGGGGCGCCGACTTATCATCTGTTCCCTGATAAGAAACGCTGTGACAAGCAAGCCCGGGCTCTTTGAGGTCCCAGGCATGAAGACCCTACTCCGGGAGGTTTACCAGCTGGAAGCTAGCCTGCAGGTCATTCTTACCCCCACCAGCGAGCTGGCGCCTAGTGTTCCAGACCCCCAGCTGACGACGACCGCCGCCGCGGAGCCCCAGCTGACAACTTCCACCGCCGCGGAGTTCCCCCGGCTGACGACTGCCGCCGCCGCGGAAGATCCCCAGCCGCCAGCTTCCGCCATTGAGGCGGATCCCCAGCCGCCGACCCCCGCCGTCGAGGCGGACTCCCGGCCGCCGACCCCCGCCGTCGAGGCGGACTCCCGGCCGCCGACCCCCGCCGTCGAGGCGGACTCCCGGCCGCCGACCCCCGCCGTCGAGGCGGACTCCCAGCCGCCGGCTCCCGCCGTAGAGGCGGACTCCCAGCCGCCGGCTCCCGGCGTAGAGGCGGACTCCCAGCCGCCGGCTCCCGCCGTTGAGGCGGACTCCCAGCCGCCGGCTCCCGCCGTTGTGGCGGACTCCCAGCCGCCGGCTCCCGCCGTTGTGGCGGACTCCCAGCCGCCGGCTCCCGCCGTTGTGGCGGACTCCCAGCCGCCGGCTCCCGCCGTTGAGGCGGACTCCCAGCCGCCGGCTCCCGCCGACGAGGCGGTCCCCCAGCCGCCGCTGACCGGCGCCTTGGACTCTAGGCCGACTTACTCCTCTGAACTTGGCCAGGTACTCAGCGTCACTGAACCCCGGCTGGCGCTCGGTGGTCCTGGTCCCCGGCCGATGGCCATCCTTTGTGGCCCTCGGTCGGCGGTTGGCGTCCCCGACCCCCAGCCGGTGTCTGGGCCTCTGCCCTCTCGGGGCACTGGCTCCCGGGGTCACCCTGGTCTCGGCTCCAGGGGTCCCCTGGGACCCAGTCCCCGGTTTTCCTCAGGTCCTGGTCCTAGGCCCAGGTCCTCAGGAAACCCTGTCTTTCCTGTCCTAGCCTCTCCTAGTCCTAGTCTCCCTAGTCTCGTGTCTGTCCCTGTCTCTGTCTTTGTCCCAGTCACTGTGTCTGTTCCTGTCCCGTCTCTGTACCTGTTCGTATCCCTGTCCCAGTGCTTGTCCCCGTGCCTACGTCTGTCCCTGTGCTTGTCTCAGTCCCTGTGTTTGTCTCTGTTCCAGTCTTTGTCCCTGTCCCGGTCACTGTCTCTGTCCCCGTCACCCTTCCTGTTCCCGTCTTTCTTCCTGTCCCCGCGTCCACCCCATCCAACTTCGTTCCCACACCTGATCCGTCTGTAGTCTCGCCGTCTCCGTCCGTCCCATCTAAAACTGCCCCTGAACCCGACCCCTCTGTCTCCATGCTGTCCGTCCCGTCTATGACCGCGTCTTTCCCACCTGTTTGTTCCGAGTCTAGCCCGTCCCCCAGTGAGATTCCTAGTACGCCCCCCCGTAGGCTTTCTCGTATTCCTCGTGCTCCTCGTGCGCCCTCTGCTGGGCTTTTCCGTGCGCCCTCCAGTGGGCTTCTTCGCGTGCCTCTCTGTAGGCTTTCCCGTATCCCTCGTGCTCCTCGTGCGCCCTCTAGCGGGCTTTTCCGTGGGCTACGTCTGGCGCCCTCTCGTGGAGAATTTCGGTATACCCGCTCTCGGGTCCCTAGTGCGCCCTCTCGTGGGCACCCTTGTACATCCCCTCGCGCCTCGTAATGCCCTTTCCTTGGTCTATCTCCGGTGCCAGTGTTCGTTAGTCACCCATACTCCCTGTGTCTCTGTATATTTCTCCCTTTTTCTGTTTGTTTCTCTTTGTCCCTGGGTCGGTGTCTCCCCCGCTTTGTATGGACACAGTTGATCAGGTGAAAACTTATGAGATCATGGAAGTTGTTTCAGAAATGTGAATGTCTGTTCTTCTTCTTTCAAGTCTAGTGTAGTTTTTAGCTTCTAAATCCAGAGAGCCTTCTGTTTTGTGCGTGTTTTTAGGGAGAGATAATGGTAAACGTGTGTATGTATGTGTACCATGCTCTCTTCATTTCTCTGTTTGTACGCCCAGTACAGGCTCTACAACTCTAGTAATTACATTGTTACTGTATGTGTGTGTGTATATATGTATGTGTGTATATATGTGTATGTGTATATGTATGTATACGTGTGTATATTTGTGTGTGTGTGTGTGTGTGTATATATATATATATTACTGTTACCGGGATCCTGCATGTTTATATATGCATCTACATGAGTTGTTATGTCTTAAGATCCTGTCGTTCTTTACAGTGTTTGCTTTCAGCCAACCCTTGCTGTTTTGCCTTTTTGTTTTTTGTATCTTTTTGTGTTGTAGCCAAACATCGTCCTTCTTCTAGCTTCTCTGGTGGCACTCTGCTCTCTGTCCCCCACCTGTCTCGTTTAGTTTTTTCTGTCCCTGTGTTGGCATCCCCCTCGTTTTGTCCCTCTCTTTGGTCTAGTCACGTCTCATTCTGTCCCCAGTCTTCTTGCTCTGTCTCTTTTTTTTTGCTGTCTGCCTGTCTTCTCTGTGTATCTCCCGTTCCGTCTTCCTTCTGGTTGCCTGGTCTCATTGTTGTTTTTTCCCTCTCTGCTTTGGTCCCTGTCTGTCCCGCTCCCTTGTTATCTCTTTCCGTGTTTCACTCCCTGCCCCTACCTCCCTGCGTTTTCCTCTTTCCCTTTGTTTGTCTGTCTGACCCCTCACCTGTCTCTCTCTCTGTTCACTGTCTGTCTCTCCCTTTCTTCCATCGCTCTGTCTCTCGTGCTTTTTGTGCCTGTCTATCTTGTTCTTTGTCCCTCTCGCTTCCTTGTTTTCTTTTTGTTTTGTGTGGGTGTCTCTCTCTTTCCCTGTGTCTGTCCTGCTCTCTTGGTTTCAGTCCCTTTTTCTGCCTGTTTGTGTGGGTGACTCTCCCCGTTCCTCTCTGTTTCTAGTGTTTTTTGCCTTTCTATCTGGGCTGCGCTGTACCTGTCCCTGCTTGCTTCTCCGCTCCTTTTTTCTGTTCTTCTCCTCCTAGTCCTCTCTTGTCTTCATCCTCGCCCCTTCCCGATTACTCGTCTCAATCGCACTGTCTCTCTTGCTTTTTGTATCTGTCTGTCTTGCTCTCTGTACTGTATCTGTCTGTCTTGCTCTCTGTGCTTCTCCCTCTTTCGGTGTGGCTCTGTGTCTCACTGTCTTTCTGGTTGTATCAGTCTCTCCCATGTCTCTCTTGGTCCCTGTGTCGGTCTAGTTCACTCTGTCTCTGCGTCTTGCTGTCTCTTCCCCTTTCTATGTCTGTCGGTCTTGCACTCTGCGTCGCTGTCCCTTTCTCTCCCCCTGTTTGTTTGTGTGTAGCTCGCTCTCTTTCCGTGTGTCTCTGTCTCTTGCTCTCTGTGTCTCTCTCCGTCTCCCCGTCTCTCTCTGGCTCTCTCTCTGTGCCTGCCCCTAGTTCCTTTTCGGCTCCCTTTCTCTGTCCCTCTCCTCCAATCCCTCGCTGTCTTTGGTCCTCGCCCTGTCTCCATTGCTCTGTCTCTGTTGCTCCCTATGTCTGTCTTCTCTGTGTCACTCTCGCTCTGTTTGATATCTCTGTCTGTCTCTCTCTTTCTTTCTGTTGGTTGTCTCTGTTTCTCCCGGTCGGTTTTGCTCTCTGTCCTGGTGTCTTTTCCCCTGTCTTTTTCGTTCCCGGTGTCTGTCTGTCTGTCTGTCTGTCTTGTCCTCTGTCTCTCTCTCATTCGGATTGCTGTTTGTCTCTCTCTGTCGCTCTCTCTCCTTCTATGTGGGTCTCTGTGGTTCTACCGCTCTGTCTCTTTCTCCTCCTCTGTCTTGTTCTGTGTCTTTCTGTGTCCCGCTCGCTCTCTCCCTTTGTCCCTACCCTTTGTCCCTCCTCGGTCTTTTCTCCTTTGGTCCCTCGCTCGCTACTGGTCTCAGCCCTTGTTCTGGACTTCTTTGTTCTCTCCGTTAGTGCCTTCTCTTGTCTGGTCTTCTGTCCTATCCTTTCTCCCCTCCTGCGTCCTCTAGTCTCAGTCTTGTTCCTCCTTCGCACTTTCCTTCGTCTCCTTTCCCCATCTCCTCTTCCTTGGTCTCCTTCTTCCGGTCGCTCCCTCCTCCTCTGTCCTCTCTCGCTCCCTCCTTCTCAGTCCCTCCCTCCTTCCAGTCCCTCTCTCGCTCCCTTGTTCCTTCCTCTTCGGTCCTGCTCCTGTCTCCCCTTCAATCCCTCGTTGTGCCTCTCCTTGTTCCCAGGTCTGGCTTACTTTGTCCGTGCTCCCCTATGCCTTGTCCCCCGTGCTCCGGGTTTTCCTTCTGTCCCCTTGTTTCTCCGTCCCTTGGCCCTCTCTTCCAGTGTCTTCCGCCCTTACTGGGTTGTTTTTTGTTCTCTTTTGGGTTTTTGTTTGGGGTTTTTGACATCTGGTATCTGTCTTTGGGGGGGGGTTCTGTTGTGGGTTGGGGTTTTTGTTTGGGGTTATTTTCCCATTTGACCTTCCCTGTGTCTTCGTCCGGTTTTCTCCCTAGTCTGGTGTCATAGATCCTGTCTTATGTTTCCCTGTGTGTGTTTGTTATGCTGCTGCTTTATTTTGGCGGTCAGCTTCCTGTCTTGTCTTGTCTTGTCTAGTCTAGCTTTACTTTGTTTGTCTGATTGTCTTGCCCCGCCCTAATGTGATCCACCTGACGTCTCACCTGTTCCCCGTTACCTCGTTACCTCTTGTATTTAACCCCAGTGTTTCCTTTGTCTCTTGTCGGATCATTCTGTTTGTTCGCCTGTCAGCACGTCGCTTTGTCCCAGTGTCCCTGATTTTGTTCCTGTTTCCTTGGTCCTGGTGATTATACGTTTTGCCTTTTTTTTGGATGTTTGCTTTTTGCCTTGTATTCTGGGTGGTTCGTTTTGTTGAGGCTTACTTTGTGTTTTTTGGACAATAAACCCCTGGTTACTACCCGCCTGCCTGCCTGCTGTCCTCATCTCTGCATTTGGGTCCAATCCCCACTCCTCCATAACACAAGAAAAGGAAAATCTGACTTCAACATGCTCCTTCATTAGATAGGGCTCAATACATCGCTGTGATTTATGTGCCCTGTCAATGCCAGGGACAGCTACAGCACACTAACTCATGCACACACACACATAACAACATGCAAGTATCCATGTTTGCACCCAGCCAGTGTTGCATAAAACCCTCTTTGTCCGCTGTTTACCCTTCTGCCACTTTATAATTGGATGATTGGATGTTCATGGTCTTCAGTTAGAGTTTATGCAAGTGCTCCGGACAGCTGCAAGGAACCGCAGCACCAAAACTTTCCAGCTAGGTCAGTCTGCCTTTCCTCTAAACCGACACTCTGAGCAGGGGTTTAGTGCAATTTGTTTAAGTACCTGAGCGCATTAATGACGCATGTGTACAGTTAAGTTGTGGCTTGTTTCTAGTTGTCAACGACTACTGACCATACGAAAAATGTTATACAGACCATGGATGTAGTAGGTTGTAATTATACCATATGGGCGAATGAACACAAGTAGTTTGTGTTTTGAATGATTTCATTTATGTACTTATTCCAAGCAAATAAAGCTGCATTCAAAAGATCCATGGACTCAGAAAAATTAATTCAACTTTCTGTCACTCAAAGGCTTCTGGGCAGCACATGGGAGGAGTTGGCCTATGTGAACCCAAACCACAATATTTTTCTAAACATAACTAAGTAGTTCTCTTTCCTAAACCTAAGGAGTTTTTTGGCAGAAAGGTAAGGCTAGCTTCTCCCCGCTAGTGGCAGTTACCGCCAACTTCTAAGGTGGAATGTTTTCTTGCATGTTACTCGATGCATCAGTTCACAGCATGAATCAATCAACATACCTTAAGTGTAAATGTGACAACTTTGGCCATTCCATTTGTTTCAATTGCTCTGTTGCATGACATATACGCTTTACTGATAATTGGATCTCCAGGCGCTTAAAATAAATGTATAGGAATTTCAATATTCTCACATACTCGAAACTAGGGCTGGGCAGTATGGAGAAATCACATAACACCATATACTTGCCCTAATACCTTGATATTGATACTGCAACGATATTGTAGGGTTGACAATTGGTGCTTTCACAAAATATTTTCACAATTAGATTGTAGGTAATATAATGACTAAGTGGTTAAAAAATTACAGAACAGCTAGACCAGTCTGGTAAGTTCATAAAATGGCATCGCTTTACTGTAATGTAGCCTTTAAAACCAGGAAAAGACAACACAGAAAAGACAACACTTGCCACGTACCGTGTTAGGAAAATTCCGTTACATACATACTTTTTCTCTGATCAGTGCTAAAACTGTTTGCATTATGACAAGAAATATCAATGCTACTGCTGTGACATCTGGTATCTGGGACCCGCTGCCTTGTCCTTGTCTGGAGCACGGTGTGATGCTGGGAAGAGAAAAGGCGCCCCTGGCCTGTGTGAAATTATTCTAAACAACATTCTTTATTGTGACTGTGTGATTTATCTCCTTCTGTTGGTTGTATTACAAGAGCTGTTGTGGAAGGGTGGGGGAACAGTCATTTGTCTGTACTGATGCTGTGAGTACTGTAAAAACTGACCTACTTGCAACTAAACAGAACTTTATTATAACTTCAGTGGTTCCTGTCTATACTTGATAATGAAATTATTCTAACACACCGATATTACAATCAACCAAAATCTAAGGCAATATCTAGTCTCATATCACAATAACGATATCATTTACTGTATATATTCATATATAACAAAAACAGTCGCCGTGTGTTCTGTGAAATATCCTGTGAGTAACTGTTGTATGTTCCCTCGGATCAGGGAGGCTCCAAAATCCTGGTAGCAGCTGTCGCCATGGTCCCGCTACACGTTCTGCGATGCCATGTTCATCTGCTACACTCTGCGGTGCCCAGCTACGTCCTGCTGTGCCTTGTAATGCCGCACAGTGCCCTGCTATGCCAAGAACTACTACAAAGAACTGCTACAAACTACTATTTTTTTATTTTATTTCCACTCTTCATTCTAACCCCAACCGACCCGTCAGACACCGCCTACCAAGAGCCTGGGTCTGTCCGAGGTTTCTGCCTAAAAGGAAGTTTTTCCTCGCCACTGTCGCACTGTTGCTTGCTCTGGAGGAAACTACTAGAACTGTTGGGTCCTTGTAAATTCTAGAGTGTGGTCTAGACCTACTCTATCTGTAAAGTGTCTTGAGATAACTCTTGTTATGAATTGATACTATAAATAAAATTGAACTGCAACATTCTTTCCGGAAAGAGCTGTTTGCATTACGTTTCCAAATCACCTTTTCAGTCTCAACACAGAAATCAGCAAATAAATTCATCAGTCACAGCTAGATCCCACCGCTTTTACATAGTACAGGAACCATTCATCATTCACACACATTCACACACTGTGGCCAAGGCTGCTGTACAAGGTGCCACCTGCTCCTCAGATAAACACTCACACACACACACACAGACACACACATATACTCCAAAAGCGCAGCATCGGGGGAAACTAGGGGTTCAGTGTCTTGCCAAAGGACACTGTGACATGGAACTGCAGTGCCAGGGATTGAACCACCAACCTTCCAATTGGATCATACACACTACGTGATTTACTGCGTGGATCAACGTATGATCAACACATTCTCACTCCCATCTCGTAAAATACAGACGCTTGGTCAGGTGCCTTTGTCGTTGTTATATAACACGCGCTTGGTCGTCTCCTTTAGCGTCATATAACATGTGCTTGGTCGGGACTATTGGCGTCCCTTTTGATGCTGTTAGGTTAAGGGAAAGCTCGTGGGTGGGCTTACGGTTCTGTGACTCGCGGGAATAACGGGCCGGTTAAAGAAGTAAGCGGCTTCCCTGACACGCAGCAATAACAGGACGGTGAAGGACACACGCAGGACATGAACCCTGCTCTCCTGGGTAAGAGTCCTGTGTTTGACCCATCCACCCACCCAACCAACCTGTTTCCCCCTTCCATACTAGTCGCTACACCCCATCTACATGGTGCTCTCCCAGGTACGTTCTACACACGCGCTAAAGCAGACAGCCACTGTCCAAACGTCCATGTATTTTATGCGTTTGAGATCAGCACCAGTATATGGGGATACCCCCTTTATCACATAGTGGTACAGATTGTGCAGACTGAAGTCAGGCAGATGGAAAATGGAGGGAGGGAGAAGGTAATCCAATCCTGCTATCTCCAACTTCTCCAAATACCCCTCTTTGTTAGAACCTACTAGATGCCCTACCTCAACCGATAATGGTACGACAACTTGTTCAATAGAAGAAGCCATAAAGAAGAAGATAGTATGTTTATTACAGTTTATTTGGTGTTATTTATTTTACACTGATTGAAACTAATGAAACTTTCCGCTCATCTACTACACTCTTTACACTCTTGTGCTTCCGATGATTCTGCCGTCTGTCATAGCGTTGTCACGTGGTCGTGGTCACGTGTTTTCAAAGGGTCTATATGTTCAATAACTAAAATAATAGCTAAAATTGCAATCAGCAGTGTTTGATAGACACCAGACTGATATCTATTCTGTTGTGAATGTGTGGCCATATATTCTCCTTAATGTTACCAATAGAGTTCTTGCATATTTGATGGAATAGATAAATATTACACCAGTGTATTCTGAAACTCACATATGTTCATTCAGCTGTCTCTGTGCCCCCAACTGGGCTCAGCTTTCCAGCCAGCCAGCAGACCTCAGGTGCCTCTTAGCTCAAAACCAGAAAACTAGGCCTGGCCATGGTGTGCACACATTCACACGTACGCACACACACGTACGCGCACACACGTACGCGCACACACACACACGCACACACACACACACACACAGCAGTACCTCCATTTCAGAATGACTAAAGTTTTTATTTATTTTGGAGTTGAGGCTTCCACAGTCTTTACCACGTCTTTTTAGACATTTCTACACATGGCTCTGCCATCTCATGCCCTTTTATGGGAACTAACGGGGAGTTTACCTATGCTAAATAGAAGCTACAGGCACAAGCTTTCAAATTACAAAGACATTGGAATTCATCAATCTAAGAACATACCTGCGAACTATTCTGCTGTTTGAGAAAACATAACAAATGAGATGTAGACTTTTCTTAGGAACTTTCTTAAGAACAAATTTAAGAAAAAACTTGGTGAATGAGGCCCACGCTTTGACATCGGTCCAGTAGCATTTTCTGGATTTTGGGGGGAACAGTCATTTGACAGGCTGTGGGGGCAGGAGATATGAGGGGAGGGCATTATGTGGTTGCAGGGAGAAACAGTGACAGGGTGATGGGTCATGTAATCAGGTCATGTGACTTTTTGCCAACATTCCAAACATTTGTATCAAAATCCAAAAAGGGCAGCATATGTGGAAAAAAACACTGGGCATGAGGTAAGTGTTGTTATATTTTTTACAATTATTATATTTTAGAGTGATTTTGTTTCAGGAAGTAGTTTTTTTTAAGGATAGTTTTGTATTTTTAACAAAAACAACTTTTACAATCAGGCATTGAATATCTGTATCACGGGGGATACATTGCAATTCCTTGGGCAATTCATCTTGGGAGACTTTTTTTTGTAATGTTGTTTAAAAAAACGAATATAGCTAATTCATTGCTTATTAATTGTTTTTAAAGTTGGCATATGAACTATAAAAAGGATACAATGTAAAAAAACAGAAAAACGTTTGTGTCGTTTCAGTTAGATACATAAAAAAATAGCAATGAATCAATTTTCCATCATATTTATATATGCTTGCCCCTTAACAAGACTGCTGTAGTCGGCAGCAATAACAAACTGCATAATAAGTATTGGGCAATTGTGCATGTTTGATTTGCGTCCACTGAAAGTGCTGTTTTTCCCTTTGACAGGCTCAGATTATTATTCTAAGTGTCTGATAACATCATGTAAAGGATCCCTACTTAAAAAGACCTTTTTTGTTAAAGAGTAAAATCCTTTTTTTATAGCAATAACATTCGTGTAATCACATTTGCCAAACCCATCAGACTCCATTTAAACAATCAGTCATGTTTTCACCGTTAGATACACTTTATTCAAAGTTGACATAGAGAAAATCAAAACTCGTCTTGGTTTGTCTCTCCACTGCTACAACAATCAGCACTCTGGTTTGGTTGAAATAAACTCTTAGTTCACCCATTTAAATGTGGAAATTTGATTGCTTTATACACGCTAAAAGTATTGTTTATGTAAATGGAGTCTGAGTTTTGACGATAGCGCTCAGGAAGCTGTTATTGGTTAAAAAATGTTTTTTTTGGTAGCAAAGGTATAATGCCTTGAATCATCTTCAGATATCTTTAACAGGATGTCCCTTTTTTGTATATAGTTCTGAAGTGGAAGAAGTCATTGTTTCTCAAAGTATTTTTCTTGCCTCCAAATTACGATTTGAAACTCTTCAAATCTTCAATGTTCCTGAACGCAACATTTCTTGGATAATTTATTATAGTAATGTGCTTATAGGTTATGTTATGCTATGACCATCAGTTTTAATTCTTGCAAATTAATTAAGGAACCCTTCTCCAAGGTGCGTTTTTAATATCTTGCCAGGGATCAACGGATAAAACATCACCTCTTGGGCTAACTCTGTCTCATTTAAAGTTTTTTTTCTTCTTTTCTCAGTTGGCATAGCAGATGGCTCTAAATACCACAATACCCATTACCCTCACTCACAGTTGCTATGGGGAAGAAGCCAGACAAAGGTGTGAATCAGAGCCTATTCAAGACATTCTGCTGTTGCAGTTGGAACCAAAACACCAGTTAGTCCAAAGTTGACTCAGAAAAAGAAAAAGCACAAGCTTTAGATCTAAGTCTTCGTAGCTGTGCACAGAACTGACTTTTTCCTTAAAGGAAAGAACGAAGAACTTGGGATTTTCTTTTCACATCTCGGGCCATTGTTAGTACACTGTTCTGGCCAAACTGAGTTATGGGAAGAAATAGGAACATTGGGGCAAGGAAATGATCAGTCAGACACTCAGAGATGTTGAAAACAAACTGTTTAACCAGATTTTCTAAACCAATTTATTTGAAAATTGAACACGCCTGAAATGTCACTAATAATCCGTCACTGTACAGGTAAACGGTGTGAACACAGCTACTGTAAGCAGGCTACAGTATGTCCAAAATGGAGAAGGAAGTGGATCTGTTCACAGAAAGAGTCCCGACAAAATGCCTGTTGGGACGCTAAAATACTCCAACCATCATGACATTGTCCCGGTTGTCAGCAATTACACATGCCAACGAGATCTTATTATAGACCGATCATTGACTAAACACTTGTACAAAGACTAATAAAGTGTCCAGCGTATGATTTTAACAATGTGTGTTCCAATGCCTCTTCTTATCTATCTTGTTTTAACCAGTTTCTCCAGGTCCGCTGGAAAGTAAACAGAAAAATAGGTGGGAATTCTAAAACATGAAAAAGCTTAACATGGTTTAATGTGCCTGATCAATGATTACCAAGTTTTCTCTCTGATATTGCCCTGGTTACGAGGAGCAATATGAGAGAGAAATTTGGTGTTCATTGACTGTTGTTTAGGTACATTAAACCCCGTTAAGCTTTTTCCTTACAATACAAAAAATCAGGGGCGGCTGGGGCTCAGTGGTAGAGCGGTTGCCTGCCAATCGGAAGGTTGGTGGTTCGATCCCTTGCCCTGCAGTCCCATGTCGAAGTGTCCTTGGGAAAGACACTGAACCCTGAGTTGCACCCGGTGCTGCGCATCGGTGTGTGAATGTGTGTGAGTGTTTATCTGATGAGCAGGTGGCACCTTGTACGGCAACCTCGGCCACAGTGTGTGAATGGTGAATGTTTCCTGTATGATGTAAAAGCGCTTTGAGTAGTCGTTAAGACTAGAAAAGCGCGATATAAATACAGCACATTTACAATAGTCTCAATGAAGCAGAAACGCTTAATGTCAGATGACGTCCATAATAATTAGACATTGGGTTAGATTTGTTACATTTGGGACTGTTTGTTATTTATTCAAGGGGCCACCGGAAGAGCTATGGGACCTTCATTCAAAATAAGCCTCCCTTCGCCAGCAATTCATTTTCTATGACCCTAAAATGTATCTTTGCCCTGTACTGGTTTGCACTTGGCAGAGATATACAGATAGCCATTGTTTTTAACAGCTATGACGTAAATGATTTAACCTCTGCTTTCTTACGCATCACTGTCAAAGCACTATGGGTAACAAATTCAACACATTATTTTGTTGTTATGGACCGATCACTAGGCTTCCTCAGTCATTGCATATTTTAACGTATAGATATCACATTCACTCTAGAAGCTTTGCTATTGCCCTCTAGAGGCATTGACATTCAAGCCAGGGGGGGGCAAAAAAAACAACATTACAACTACAACTCGTTGTAGCAGCTACCTGTCCTAACACTTGGGGAACACAGTACGCACACATATGGACAAAACAAACATAGTAAATAAACCTATGTGTTTATTTTTAAAAGAATTTTAACAATTTAACAGTTTGCTCTAATGACATCCACAGCTGTCTTGGAAAAATAGACAGACAAATTCAACTAAAATGTAACAGTGAACAATCAGTGTTGGACCTGCAGTCTGTTGAGATGCCTCTCCAAACGCAGAAATTATGCACAATCACACCATAAAACCATAAAAAGATCTGTATTTTGCCATAATCCAATGACACTAAAAAAAAGTAATCCACGGTATCTCTACGCCGTCACATTCACCAGCCAGCTCCACATATGTGAACGAGGCCTCGCCACTTCACCGTTTAAACAAAGTGGAATAAAAGATATAAAAGTCCAAATCTACACAAAAAGTGCAATCAATTAGTTAGCCAACATCACATTTTTAAAGTAATTTTGTTTTTTCGCGTCCTGCTGCTAATCGTCAGCCAGGTAATATTTTTTTACTTAAGCAGTATGTGAAATCAGATGTATTACCTACCACCATTTAGTTGTTTTGTGTTATTTAAAATAGTTATGAACTATCTGGTCATGCCAGATGTCATTATTTCACTAATTTTAAACAATGCAATTAACCATTTCTGCCCCCCTCTCCCCCAGCAAACTGCACGCATGGTTCAGACCCATCTGCTAGGGATGGGGGGAGCACAGACAAAGAGCTACATGGATCATATGCACCAAACAAGCTGCTTTGAAATTTTGCGGTTTTCATAAATATAAAAGTTGGGTGGTAGGCTTTAAGCCAACAAATTGATTCTTGAACAAATTCACTCCTAACAAATGTACGGAATGAATGTTTCCAATAGGGAAGCTATCTGCTCTATCAAATGAGATTACGTGTGTGTGTGTGTGTGTGTGTGTGTTGGTTAGAATAACACCGGTAATACCTAACAGTAAGGGTAGGCTACATGAGTTATCATGAATTTATGCATGAATTAATTGATATAGACAATGTATGTCATGTATGTATTATTATGCATTACGTAATTATAGATTAATTTGTTACTGCATTCCTTAATATCCCATGAATCATCAGGAATTGACGTGTTCATAGTCATTCGTGACCTTATACATGAAAAACACAACTAAAGCATTAGGAACGTGGGCACATCATTATGAATTATGATTCATTAAGCATGATCATGATTACTTATTTTTTTTGCAAAAGAAATGTGGTCATCGCTGCGCAAATTCTGATTTGAACACAACTTGTGCATAATGTGGTACCCACCTTACCCAATGCTTTAGTTGATGTGTTTCATGTATGAGGTCATGAATGTGAGGCTGTGAATGTGAATGTGAACTCATGTCAATTCCTGATGATTCATAAGATATAACGGAATCAAGTAATGCATTAATCGTGAATTAATTCATGCATGAATTCTTAATTGATGTACCCTTACCGTAAAGTGTTACCATAACTTCAGTTCAAGCCTGTGGCAGCGGTTCCAAATCATTTCTTTAGTGCCATGCAATGAAAAATACCTTTTCACATAGTTTTTCACAAGTTCAGTGGGTACATTTTCTTAAAGAATGCTTTAATTCTGAAAAATAAAGTTGGTCCAACACGAAACTCAGTCAATGTCTTTTAATATTATTTCTTAGGTATGTAGGCTACATACCAAGAAAAGTCATGAATATTAACTGAGATACCCCAGTATGTTGTGAGCAGTAGGCCTACGTGTGCTGTCTTTGCACGAGCACTACGGTCACATGCAATGTGTCCCGTTTTTTTTCTGGGAAACCTGGTCACCCTAGTCTAGTGTCTACTACAAGAAGACTTAAACAAAAAAAAGTTGGCCAACATCTCGCATCATGTTAAAGGTGCTCTAAGCAATGCTGGGTGATTTACTTCTTGTTGACGTTTAAAGTATTTTCAAACAAAACGAGACTAGCTTGCCCCTCCCGCCTCCTCATCCCGTCCCCTCCCCCTCCCTTCTGTTCTTCCGCGCACTAACCCCCCACCCCCACCCCCTTCTTGTCGGTTATTGGCTGGAAACCTGGAACACTGTTTGTTTATGCTTTGTGGTGCAGGTGGGCCCAGTTTGTTTTTGCTACCGTTTGTAGACCCTGGGCTGTCTACAGAGACCACTTTTTGTTACAGTGTGTTCAAGGGACAGGCAGCTAGCAGATAGGGAGATGTTTTTTACAGTGTTTTCAGGGGACCGGCAGCTAGCAGATAGTTAGGAGATATTTTTTACAGTGTGTTCTGGGGACAGGCAGCTAGCAGATAGTGAAGAGATGTTTTTTACAGTGTGTTCAGGGGACAGGCAGCTAGCAGATAGTAAGGAGATGTTTTTAACAGTGTGTTCTGGGGACAGGCAGCTAGCAGATAGTGAAGAGATGTTTTTTACAGTGTGTTCATGGGACAGGCAGCTACCAGATAGTGAGGAGATGTTTTTTACAGTGTGTTCTGGGGACAGGCAGCTAGCAGATAGTGAGGAGATGTTTGCTGTATGTGACAACAACTGTTGTAGCCTAAACACGCGTGAAATTGCTTAGGGCACCTTCAAAGATAATATGTAAAGACTACAGAAATTACTAAACTACAGCTAGATTTGTTTTTAAAAATTTAACCAAGCTAGCTAGCTACTGCTAGCGTTAGCTGGTAACTTAAGTGAAAGTCTGCCAATTTTCTGTTCTGCCCTACATGCAGATGATTGTCTCCAGTCCCTGGAGGTTGGCGTTAGATGACGCACTTCAGAAGGGTTGAAAATCGCAACTTTTGCTTTTTAACAACCGTAAACAACACTGGCTCTAGCTGTTTGCTGCTTCCTGTTGGGCGCTGGAACCCAACCCATTGGTTGTTGACAATGTTCACATGATTTAACTTCCCTACCAAGACTTAAAACTAACGATATTATCAAACATGTTTGATTTTGTCAAGACGAGAAAAAGACTGGGACTGAGTTTTATGATCAAATTACACTAAACAATGGAGACGTCAGGAGCGCCCCAAGACTCTCAGGATTTTGTTCTGATATTGGAAACTAGTCTGAGACAATGAAATTGCTTGAAAAGTTGTTTGGTGTCACTCCTAATTTCTGCCGGTTGCCGAACGGCTGCGGATCAGCTCCGCTGTGTGTCGGCTCCGTGCTCCGCCGTCCGTCAATACCACCAGGTCCGGAACGGTTGCAGAACGCCTGCGGCCGTGACTGACAGCTGAAGTCTCGAGGACCCACAAGATCTCGTGAATTTTTGCAGAATAAAACCACAAAAAACAACAACAGTTTGTTTCCAATATTTTAGTGCAAAGAAATATGATCCAGCGTGAACATCTAATTTATTTTGAAAATTAACCAGATGTTTTATTTTGTATCTGTGCTCAACTTCCTGTCCCGCGCTGCCGTGTGTTAAATTCCTGCAAAGCTCTCCGGCGTCTGGCAAAAATAGAAGCTCTGCGTATCTGCTCCGGAAGGCTGGGGACCGCTGGAGCTGGGACGTTCCGCAGTCAGTGAAAATACATACTTTGAATTTAATGGAAACGTATTGACTCCGCCGCTGTTCTGGAGCGGATCCATATCTGGTGGAAATTAGGAGTAAGGTCGCCATGAACCGTAGGTTTGTAGCAACTGTCTGTCTGGCTGCGCGTGTCTATCGACATGTCAAACTTTTTTTTACGATTTGACAAAATTATCAATGGAGAAAGTATGAAAATACATCAATACAATTAGCAGATTAATCAATGATGGAAAATAATTTACAGAAATTATGATTTCAGCTTTAAATATAAAACCCAATCGTTCTGAACCATAGTCCTTAAATTATTTTATTTTTTAATTTTTTTTATTCTTTATTCCACAGGCTTGTAGCTTTGATGGGTTTTTTTATCAAAGAATGAGACATATTCTGACACAGTTGTTCATCTTTCAATGATTTAACCTGGACAGTTTAATCTATTATCCATTAACCCAAGTCCATTCAAGTCTCTGAACTGCTCCATACAGTCTACACAGGAAAGGAACACTGCTTTTACACAAATACACCCACTATGTTATAACATAACCTGTAATACATTCCTGTAATTGAGTAGAAAGGTTCTAAGGAGAAAGCATAAATACCTGCTTCATGCAGCTCTGTAAAGTCGTCCACCACACACCTGCTGTCCTCCATATGCGGACCAGCATCCAGATGTTCCTTAACAACCATTTTTCCTGCCGAACTAGTAATTATGCTCCTGCAGCTTTGCACTCAGCCCAGCCCAAAGCACTGCCTCCTTGCCACTGCAGTCAGCCTCTGAATACCTTCCACCGCATTGTTGTCATTTCACAAGTCTAATCCCCATTTCACTGACCTGTCGACACTCGTGCTGCCGTGCAGACAAACACGGGTTTCAACGTGATTATAATAATATCATTCAGAGCTTAATCTCAGTCTATACAAGCTGGGACATGCCAAAAAATATATAGTAAAAAAAGAGCTGAACAAACAGTACTTGGCCTGGAAATAATTGTGTGTGTGTGTGTGTGTGTCTTGTAGGGCTGTGTCAGCACTAAAGAATGGAACAATCACGGCTCTAACATCCAGTGCTGTATTTAATTACAGTGCAAAGACCACAACATGGTGTCACCTTTGATACACTCTGACCTACACTGGTCTGACAGACGAGACAAATTGTTTGCCAGAGTGAAACACCAGCTGTTTTTTTGTTTTTTCCTGGAGAATCTATTTGTCCGTGACATGACACAGTTGCCAGATATAAGACCCACGGATAAGTCAGATGGTGGGCTTAAGGGGAACTTGAGTTTATCTTACACTAGACCAACAGGACAGACAACGCACTCCTTCTCCTGCCCTTCAAATTGCCACCCAGAAATTAATGCAGCGTCCTTTTTGATTAATGAACAATTCGTGGTGAACATCGATCTGCCGTTCTCGATCAGGCGCAAAGAATAAAAGGTGACACCGGATTGATTTAGTGCTCCAAACTGTGACTGCGAGGCAGCTCTAAATGTGTGTGGGAGAGAGAGACAGAGGGGGACTGCTAAGTCCTCCTCAACTCTATCAGTCCCTCCTTTTTATCCTAGCATAGTCTGACAGCAGCTGCCTTTATTGCAACCCATCCTGCCCATTAGACTTTCATGCAGATCAATCAGGCCAAGTTTCACTGATTTCAGTTTGCATTTGTACTCACCCTTCACTTTTTGGGACATCATTTACCATTCCATTCTCTTTTTCCTTTACGTCAATGTCTATCGATTAGAGAGATGAATCACTTTGCTTGCGTCAACTGCAGCAACATCAGGCTCAGAGATGGGGATGTGGGGGTGGCTGGGTAGCTCATCTAGTGGAGATCGCAGTGCAAATGGCAATTGTTACAGCCGCTAACTGAAGGTCCATCTGTTGAACTGTAGTTTTCTAGTGATGTGGAGGGTGGCAGAGGGGCCGCTAGCTACCTAATTCTTTTCTTTTTTAAAGATTTGTTTGTGTGCATTTTAGGCCTTTATTAGATAGGACAGCTGAAAACATGGAAGTGGGAGAGAGAGGGTGGGAAATGCGGTAAGCACAGAGCTTTGGTACATGGGCTGCACGCTCTACCAGATGAGCTACCCAGGCGCCCCTATCTAGCTAAATCTTGTTTCATTTGTGGTCTGTCAAACAGTAGTCTATGTTGATTAGTTTTCATTTCCAGGATTGTTCAGGTGTAGTGAGAAATTCAGCTGGATGTCCCTTGTTTATTTGTTGTTGCTTTTTTTTTGGGGGGGGGGGATGACAAGCAGCAAATGGCCCCAGGTCAGAATCTAACCCGGGCCTGCTGAAAGTACACATGGTCCATTAAAACAAGTTCCTTCCCAAGGCTATTTTGCAGAAGAAGGCCTAGACAATGGTGATTGGCTTAAAGAAAGCCAATACACCTATGTGGACTAGCCAGACCCTTTCCACAGCGCTGTGGAAGAAGGCCTGGCAACGCAATACTAGACAAACAGCAAGGCACCGAGCACACACATCTCAGATCAAACTGTCAAACTAGGCATCCAGATCAAATATGAATCAATCAATATTCTGTTACTGTAATACCTATTTTCCATCTCAAATGTTTTCAGAAACACATTTGAGTGAACTGTTAGTCGTATTTTGAGAAGGTTGTGTAACTTTAAACTCTGAAGCAGTATTTGTTTTTTGTTGGGCATTTTTAGGCCTTTATTTCCACAGGCTGACAAATATTATGTCCTGCCTTAAGCTAAAAAAAAATCAAGTTCTTGCTTCAGCATTCGAATGCAAGGTTTTGGAAAGCATGGACCCCTTTTTTTGAACTCATTCCAGGCTTTATAAATACTTATTAATCAAGCACAGTTTAAAGTCATATGTTAACTGGCAGGGATTTGGGAGGAATTATATTGAGTATTTAGATTTTTCTTGTTGTTTTGATGTAGCATACGCTGTTTTTTATTTTATTCCTTTCATATAACCTGTCTTTAACAAATCAACAGCTTTGTAGGTTGTTATACTAAAGATTAAATAAAAAGATTTTGATTTAAAAAAGACATACTTTATGTATCATAGTGTGTAGCAATACACACTAGTGTTGTGTTTCATGGCTGCATTTCATGGCCCTTATTTGATAGCTCCTCAACTCCTCTGTCTTCGGCTAAATCGGAAGTTGTTCTGTCCGTCCTCGGTGAAGACCACCTCAAAACTCTTGTTTCTGCCCCAAGTAGCGAGCATCGAGGAGGGATCATCGAGGAGCTGTAGGCGAGTGTACAGGGAGCAGCCTTCCCGAAAGCTATGTAGCTGAAGGAGTGGCTAACTCCGCACACAACACATTTGCTCGTTGACTCCCTGCGATGATTTCTTCACGTCTCTCCCGTGCCTCGAGGAGACAATTTAAGCAGTACATTTTGGAGCAGGATGTGTTTTTGGAGAAGACGGGGAACTGAGAGAGACTACCTTGTTGGGCTGCTGTATCTCTGACTGCACAAAGCGCTGACACAAAAAGCCTTTTACCAGGCTCGTTTGATGTGTCTAAGAAGGTGTGTGTGTGTGTGTGTATGTGTGTGTGCTCGTGTTACATTTAAACACAGCAGAATGCTGACTGGCCCGAAAAACACAAAAAAGCACTGTGTAAATTATGAAAGTATTGTTACTCAGAAATCACAGTAACAGCTTACACACACACCTACACACACACTTCACATTTGCAGTTATGAAAGACCGGTTTGTCCTCTTCTGTATGTACTTCATCACAGAGATGCTGACATTTCAGAGATTCACAGTTTTAGCTGCCAGCAGCAACAAGCTCAGCATCCTCCGGGACGTATGCTGGGGTCCAGTCACCATTCACAGGGCGCTCACTGCCAACAGCAAACAATAGGCAGTGGATGAATGTGTGACTGCATAACAGGTACACGTTGCTCTTCACAGCAAGAACCAACCCCAGGGGCTGCTATCCAAGCCTGTGTAAAGCTGACACACCTGGGCACTCAGACCCTAGGCCCTTATTCCTGCAAATGCTAACCTCCCGCATTCTATGACCACCCAGCCAGAGCAGCCGGACCAAGCTCTACCAAAGGCAGTGTGACTGACCCCGTAGGAGAAAGAAGAGAGCTAGACTGGTCCAAATGGACCTAGAGCTGTTCCACTACCCAGTCTGCTCTGACCTGGCTGATGTCCTTCCGCAGGAAAGCGGAATGGATGAAATAAGACTCGGGCTGGCCTAGCAACCGGAGATCATTGACTGTTGTGCCCAAACCTTCAGAGACATGGCTGCATTGTGGCATCCCGGATTGGTTTGTTCTGCGCAGACAGATTCCGGTGGGACAAAGGGAGACGGACTCTGTTTACATAAGACTGCCCCCACTCCCCCCAAAAACAGCCAAATGAGTTCTTTTTTCAAGCAACAATTTGGACTCATACTATGTTGTTATTCTATGAAATTTACAAAATGCACATTTTCTAGAAATGAAACCTTTTCATTTTAAATGTACTATTACTGTTTACTAAAGCAAAAGTATTTCTTATCTAATAACTTGATTAAACAATGGAATAATCTGTAGACTACTCCATTACTAAAATAATTGATAGCTGCAGCCCTATTAGGGGTTAGGATTAAACAACCAATCTCATATGGTTTGGAGGACTAGTCGTTCACATCGCTGATGCTCAAATGTAATCAAAGTTGACAATTTTTCTTTTTCTGTAGCATAAAGGACTACAAGTGCCTACAACTTCCTTGTGCAATGATAACGACAGTACACACACTTGAATAACAATTATTATAAATTGACTACAAACAACAAGAAAAATAAATTCAAAATATATATGTGTGCTGTAAAATTAGGATGTAGCACAGTTTTACTTCTATTCTGTAATTTGTTTCTCAACTGTCATCATTTATTCAGGGTTAGCGTAATTGATTTTTGAAAATTCATAGGAGCTGTAGCTTATTTGTACGTTAATAAACTAATAGCTATTTAATATATTATAATAAGAAACGCTGTAGTTTGGGTATACAGTGATCCCTCGCCACTTCGCGGTTCACTTATCGCGGATTCGCTATTTCGCGGATTTTCATAATGCATTTTTTTTTTTTTTGGTGCATTGTGCTCTGCATTCTGATTCGCTAAAAACTCACTCCCGCTTCTTGTATCAAAACATGCTACGAATTGTGCTATCATTTTGTCGTCTCGTGCAGTTATGTGTACGTACATAAAACAGCTTGGCAAATTTACATTAAGTTGGCCAAATTATCTTGTAATTTCGAACATCTCCTAAACCCATAATGTCGACGAAACGGCCTGGACCGACAAAAGCACCTGCGGATGGGCCCAAACGGCGGAAGATGCTACCTATCTCAGATAAAGTTAAACTTCTGGACATGCTAAGGGAAGGTAAAAGCTATGCAGCCGTTGCTCGCCATTACGGAATCAATGAATCTTCCGTTCGTTACATAAAGAAGGAGGAAAAAAACATAAGGACGACAGCAGCAGTCAATTTTAATACGAATGCAAAAAGGGTTGTAACTGTTCGCAACAAGACCATGGTACGGATGGAGACGGCATTAGCTCTGTGGATTAATGACTGCAGGAAAAAAAACATAACCCTGGATACAAACGTCAGAAGAAGAGAACACTGCAGAGCGCAGTCAGGATGCAGCGGCCCAGTCTGAAGAGCAGTGAAACGGCCTACACGTGAGTCACTGTATTTGTATACATGTAATAGTTGCTAATTGTAAAAAAAAAAAAAGTTTTCTATTTCGCGGATTTCACTTATCGCGGGTCATTTTCGGAACGTAACCCCCGCGATAAACGAGGGATTACTGTACTGCATTGGTGCTATGTATGTAGTAATTGTAAAGCAATTATTTCTGAGTTGATCTGTTTATACGAATATGTACGTTTGTGTGAGACTGTGTGTTAGTTGTTAGGACTGTATTATGTCACTGTACTTGTGTAAAAAGCCAATAAAAAAAGTTTAAAAAAAAAATGGTTTAGTATCCTACATAGTCTCTTAGAATATGAAGAGTGAACCCCAGGAACAAAGATGCTTCCAATGGCCAGGCCAGCACTTTGCAAGGCAGCTTAGAGCTCCGTTTGGCCAGGCTGCCAGTGGGCAACAACCTTGGCAGGCTTTACAGTCTGAGCCTTGTTTTTCCAGAGTTCCCCTTGTCTTTTGCCTCTACTGTCCTCTGAGTTCCATGTGTGACAATATGTTTAGTGGTGGAATTTCCAGAAACTACATGTTGTGGTAAAACGAGACAAGGGGAAGACTTAGGAATCAGGTGACTGCTGGGCAAAAGGCCAGGGGAAGAGAAGATTTATTTGGCCAGACTCCATCCCTAAACCTGTTCAAGTATGAATATGTGTCTCTAAAGATGGAGGGAGTCTAGGCGGCTTCACAATAAGGGAATACTGTGTTCAGGGACGGTCTCCATTTGAATGTCGGTGGAAACAGGGTAAAAGGGCCTCACACCTTAGACTATTCCCCAAAGAGATACACTGAACTTGAAAAACAACAAGATTTGAGTTAGAATCTGTGTTTGCGCTGCCTATGTTATTGCACCATCACCATCTTTGGATAACCCAAACTTCAGCAGGAGATTTATGCCTCTTGGAAAGACACACACACTCAGCGTTGGGATGGCACTACATGACACTACACTGTGGTTAAACTGAAATGCTCGAGCAACAGTTCAGTCATCAAAGTCTCCAAAACCTTCTTCACCTATCCAGAATCGAGCTGAGCTTCTCCATAACACGTCTGTGTAAAGAAATTAACCTTTTATTATGCAAATACTTACATATCTACCTAAGACACAAGGGGCATTTGGAGTTTTAGATGTTTAGCACATGGCTAATCTGTTGTAACTTAATCGTCATTGTTCCGTGTTGGATGTAATTTATTTTGTACCATTAAATGTTCGAATATCCGGAATCACATGTGGGATTCATACAGGAACAACTAAAGTTAAATGAATGTAAATGAAGTAAAGTGAGAGACAAACAATGGATATAGAAGTGTGGCAGAGAAAAAAATGCAGGAGGAAGACACTAGATAAAGACATGAAGGGAGTTTTTGATGCTAATGAAGTCGATTATTTTCTCTTGAGCTAAAACATTTGCTTTGGCACGAGAAAATTGTTGTTTGGGTAAATCCAATATATATACACAGTATGTTTAAGCATTCAGTGCAAAAATGTTGGAAATTTCACATCACTGACTAACTGAATACCCTATACCTTGAACAAAATTATAAAAATTTGTGTACATCGAAAAGTCTCAGATCTTTGACTTCAGCTCATGAAAAATGGGGGTGAAAACCAAAGACTTTTTCCACGTACACAAAAGGCTTAATTCTCTCAATTAGTGTTCACAAATCTGTCTAATGTTGTGTTAATGAGCACTTCTCCTTTGCCGAGAAAATCCATCCACCTCACAGGTGTGGCATGTAAAGATGCTGATTAGACAGCATGATTATTGCACAGGTGTGCCTTAGGCTGGCCACAATAAAAGGCCACCTTATGTTGCAGCATGAAAATGCACGCCCCTGTGTTGCAAGGATCTGTACACAATTCCTGGAAGTTGACAACATCCCAATTCTTGGATGGACTCACCGGACATGTCACCCATCGAGCATGTTTGGGATGCTCTGGATCGGCGTCTACGACAGTGTGTTCCAGGTCCTGCCAATATCCAGCAACTTTGCACAGTCATTGAAGAGGAGTGGACCAGCATTCCACAGGCCACAATTAACAACTGGATCACCTCTATGTGAAGAAAAGGTGTTGCACTGCATGAGGCAAATGGTGGTCACACCAGATACTGACTGGTTTTCGGACCAACCCAACACAGAAAAACTGCACATTTAAGAGTGGCCTTTTATTGTGGCCAGCCTAAGGCACACCAGTGCAATAATCATGCTGTCTAATCAGCATCTTGATATGCCACACCTGTGAGGTGGATGGATTTACTCGGCAAAGGAGAAGTGCTCACTAACACAGATTTAGACAGATTTGTGAACAATATTTGAGAGAAATAGGCCTTTTGTGTACATAGAAAAAGTCTTAGATCTTTGAGTTCAGCTCATGAAAAATCGGGGCAAAAAAAAAAGTGTTGCGTTTATAATTTTGGTCAGTATATGAACCTTTAACCGGAGAAGTCTCATTCTGAAGTCTCACAAGTGGTGACTTGACCCATTTATATTGTGGCAATCAGCTAAATATTCAGCCATGACATTGAAAATCTATAGGTAACACTTACCTCTGCTTTCTGTACTGCTGTCTACGGCAACAAGTCACCTCTCGCGATATTTCAGAACAAGACTTCTCCATGAACGAGACCTGGTCAGACAAACAAACCGTATCAAGTGAAATGTAAAGAAAGACGTTTTCTTTCTGTGTAGGATCATTTCCATAATGTTGTTAGACACTTATTAAATAGTCTAAGCCTTCCAGTGGCAAATAAGGCCCTTTTAGTGAACGTACATTGGCGGTGATTACATTGCAGCCTGTTTTGTGGCTGCTGACAGCAGGGCTCTCTGTCAATACTGGACCAATGTCAGAGAGTGTTGTTTCTGTTAGTCACTTAGGCACGAAAACGTGAAAAATAGGGTCCAAGGGGAAAAATACAGAGGTTTCCCTTCAGGTGAGATTATATAGAGATAGAAACATGTCAGTGAAGAAAGGGAGAAGCAGGAAGAAGACACTAGACGTGAAGGGACAGCTCAGACAGTCATCTTATCCTTGGCTGACGTCAAAGTGCCACGATTTAAGGTATTCACTTTCAATCACAGCCATAAAGGCTGCGAGCCAACAACTCCCCGGAGCAGCCCTGGCGTCCCACGCCAAATCCATCACGTCTGACGAAGAGAAAGATGGATTTCCTGCTGTAAAACAATCTTGTGCTTGGCAAAAAAAAAAAGAATCATTTGGAATAAAGATCAAACTGTCTTGGCTTTTATGATACCATCAGAAAATAAAATGGAGGCGACAGAAGAGATAGATAAATATAAGGAAAACAAGTGGGTTCATGAGTGCGCAGCTCACTAGTCCACGGGGTGAGCATGCTGTTCAGTTGCTACAGATACAGTGAAGCTGACAACAGCACATTATCTGGGGGTTAAAGAACTACAACAATCCACTCTGTTTCTCTGCAACAACAGTTTGAGTCCTAACCCAAATGAGTTTCAAAGATTCTTTTGACATTTGTATGCTGAGGGACATTCTGAGGGACAATGAGGACCTATACTTATCTTATTTTTCCATCCACAAGTCTGAGCCTGAAGGTACATGCAAAAATATACTCAATGAGGCAGTCAGGTCATTAAATGCTCAATAGGAAGCTACTAAGGATTCAGGCACTGTTAAAATTCTGTACAATGGAGATACTCTAATACATTTAATAAGTTATAGTAACCTAATTAAAATTTCAAAATCCTATAATCACCACCTAAAATACAATGCGTTGTTAGACATTATAGCAGTAAATTCCCCCTGCCTCCTGTGGTATGTTATGCTGTTAAAAATGTGAATGTTTATTTCCCAAAGTGTTGAACTGTTCCTTTAAGTAATATTTTGAATATAGGACTTTTAAATAGTACTTACTGGGTAAAGGATCTGAATAGTTCTTTTTCCACAGTAATACGGGCTGAACGAGCCACTTAATCGGGATCTTTGACTCCGATTGTCCCTTAAATCATCTTGTTTGGATTGTAGCCTGAAGCCAGTTCTTTTTAATTTGGCAACAACACAGTGTAACCACGCTGAACTCTAACACAGTCCGGGAGGAGAGGCTCACTCCAACATTCCTGAAGAAATTGAACCAAATTCTCCCTGGCTGAGGGAGACGAGAAAAGTTAGAGTGGGGTCACCTTCGGGTGTGCAACGTGTCTCAAACTGAATGAAGAAGGAAACATCATAGACAGATGAAAGAGCATTTAAAAGCACAGCTGCCTGCTTTTTTACATACTGTCTTTCCCGAGTGAAGTTTGATTAGGGGTCCAAGCCCGAGGGGGCTTGGAACCTGTGTATGCAAAGCAATGTATTTTCCAGTACCAGTGGTGCTGAGAACCCTATTATTATCACAAAGATCCTGGAGGTAAAACTGGTTCTGCAGCCTAAACCGTACAAGTTAGGCAAGTGAAATTTTCAGGGATGGTAGAGAGTGTGATGTGTACCTTGGGAAGGAAAAATGACACATATCCACCAGCAGGTGGCGCTATGAAAACAAGATTATACAACAAGTAGATCCTACCAGACAATCTGTTTAGTCAACTAGACATTTAGAATGTACTCAAATCAGCATGACAGCGCACCCTGAGCCATTTGATCACACCTGGCACATCACTAAAAATATCACTCCGCCATTGCTCTGTCAACATTACGGAATTGAATTAAAAACAGTTTAGACACATTTGTATTCATGTAAATAATGCAGGAGCCACAATGGAATACACAAAAGCCTTCCAACTAGTAAATAAAGTGATTCATTAGATTTAATGACTTATTTGTTACAAGGCTCTGAAGTTAACTTTCACTGGATATGTTTGGATCAGCTTTGCCGGTGACACCGCTGTCTATAAAATAGCTGCTAAATGGGATTTTTGCGGATGTACAGGAGCTAAATCTGCCAATGGAAAAAAATATTTTTTCAACAGATATACAAGATTGAGCTAGCAAAGCAGTTTTGTGTTTATATGTGTGGTAGTGATTCCGATTGGGAAGTCCCACAAGCTCTACAAAGCTAACGTTAGCATAAGTTAGCTGCTGACGAACATTTTACAGGGACAGGAAATCATCTCTGTTGTTTGAAGTTTGCAGACGTTTAGTGTCTAAATCTATCCACGGAAAAACTATTTTTTTCTTAGTTATGATAGGATAGAGCTGCCTGCTGCTTTTTTTATTTTGAGCGTGAATTGCCCCACAATATGAATACAGTTTTATTTTTTATTTTTTTGTTTTGTTAGTTGCTTACGATGCTTACGAACCTTGACGCTGAATAAATATAACCCTCTTGTGTAATACTACTTAAATAGATTTTCCCCATAACTCCCACAGCGTACATTGTACATTCAACAACTTTATATCCACACGTTCCCTGAATTCAGCTGAATCACAGGATATAGGCCACCCCTATTTGCGCCTAGAAGGGTTATCCCAGTAAAATCATGATTTATAGTAAACCTACTTTTTTGAACTCCTTCTAGATTTTGCGACTGATTTAAATAAAACAAGGCACATAGCTTCTCAAGCCCAACCTGAACAAAAGATAACCAAACAATTTTGCTACATTAAAATACAAACAAACTTCTTTTTCAAATTTTGTAGTTAGCTACCAAACACAAACTTTAGCATATTTCGGCCAGAGTAAATACAATCAACGCAAAACTATTAGATTATTGTTTGACATGCCACTCTGAGGCTCTGTATCAAATTGGGTGAAGACCGGCTCTTAGATCAAACACGTTTTGGCCTACAATCCAATAAATCAAAGCCGGGGAGCCTTGAACTCTGTCATAACTGCTTTCAGTTCTAGTTGTTTTTGAAGTGACTTAAAAGATACATTTGTCAGACAGACACATTGATGCTCTCTATTTCTATTCATTTTTGTAAGTTTTTTTTATCAGTTTTTTTTAACATTCATTTTTCCTTTCCTCATCACTTTAACACTTCATTGCCCTTTTCACATTTTTCTGCACATGCACTTAACGCTGACAGCCGCCTTGACAGATAGGCAGCAATTCCACCCATCCATCCTTTCAGTCCTAGCAGACGAGTGGGGATTCTAAGGAATCTTCCCAAAGAGCAATGAACTGCACACTTCACAGAAGCTCCATAGTAAAGCCCCCACACGCTTCACTCCTATTCCTCTCCCCTCTGCAGGAGCTGAAAACTTCAGCCACCATTTATAGCATTTCCTCTGAACTCCATCTGCCAGTTCTCTCTCTAACAGGAAATGCCTTCCAATGGAAAATTGGCATTGGAAGTCAGTGTTATTGATCATGGCCTTAAGAGTCCTTGCAGTTGACCAAAAATGCACTTATACAGGATTTTGGTAATGAAATTACAACTAATGACATTAGTTTGAGACGGCAACATTATCAGAAGTAGAATTCATAAACATATAATGGACATTTGTTAACAATGATTATTGCAAGATCTTACATGAGGAGGTGAGAGCCAACATGGAGATGCCCCGTCATTGGCAGAACCTTCTGACAGAAACAGAGGACTTATTTGGATACTAAATAAACACAATCAATATCTCAGTCCTGAACAATGGAGCCATCACATGCCTTGCCCTCACCGTTGTCAATAACACCAATCACCCTTTATATTCACCCTTAACACTGCTGCCATCTGGCCGCAGATACAGGACTCTGAGGTATAGAAGTCGTTTCTGTCACAGCACTGCTGAACATACTATATTGTTGACTTTGTATAGATCTGTTGTCGTCTTAGATGCGGTTGTTTCTATGTGTCAGTATGTGTCAACTGTGAAAACAAATCTCCCTTACTCATTGGACAATAGAATAGTGCAGTACCTGTGCAACAAGACTGAAGCAATCCCTTTACAGTGTCTACATGGAATATAAAAATATAAAATATCAGTAGTGCAATATCTATATCTAAATATTTCACTACTTACAGTATATTTTAAGACCACAGCTCTCCCACCTCAGCTTCAGCTTTGGTCTTAGGTGCCTCAAGGGGTGGTAACCCACAAACACCCTGGTGGACACCGGTGGTCAGGGAAGCCGTCCGACTGAAGGAGTCTTTCCAGGATGTGTTATCCCAGATGACACCGGAGGCAGTTGCAAGGTACAGACTGGCCCAAAGGGCTGCAGCCTCTCCCGTGACAGAGCCAAAGCAGCGGGTGTGGGAGAAGTTCGGAGAAGACATGGAGAAGGACTTTAATTTTGGTCGGCACCAAGGTGCTTCTGGAAAACCGTTCGCCACATAGGGAGGAAGCGGGGAATCATCCAAGCCGTGTACAGCAAGGATGCAACGTTGTTGACCTCAACTGAGGAGGTAATAGAGCGGTGGAAGGAGCACTTTGAGGAACTCCTAAATCCAGCTGACACGTCCTCTGTGGTAGAGGCAGAGCTGTAGGATGATGGGGGATTGTCGTCAATTTCCCTGGTGGAAGTTGCTGAGGTAGTCAAACAACTCCACAGTGGAATAGCTTGAGGGATTGATGAGATCCGTCCAGAAATGCTGAAAGCTCTAGGTGTGGAGGGGCTGTCTTGGTTGACACACCTCTTCAACATTGCGTGGAAGTCTGGGACAGTGCCTAAGAAGTGGCAGACCGGGGTGGTGGTTCCCCTCTTCAAAAAGGGGGACCAGAGGGTGTGTGCCAATTACAGGGGTATCACACTTCTCAGCCTCCCTGGTAAAGTCTACTCCCGGGTGCTGGAAAGGAGGGTTCGGCCAATAGTCAAACCTTGGATTGAAGAGGAACAATGCGGATTCCGTCCTCGTCTTGGAACAACGGATCATATCTTCACTCTCACAAGGATCCTGGAGGGAGCCTGGGAGTATGGCCAACCAGTCTACATGTTTTGTGGATCTGGAGAAGGCATATGACCAGGTCCCCCTGGAGACACTGTGGAAAGGTGCTGCGGGAGTATGGGGTGAGGGGGTCCCTTCTCAGGGCCATCCAATCTCTGTATGACCAAAGCGAGAGCAGTAAGTCGGACTCGTTACAGGTGAGGGTTGGCCTCCGCCAGGGCGGTACTTTGTCACCAATCCTTTTTGTAATATTTATGAACAGGATATCGAGGCATAGTCGGGGTGAGGAGGGGTTGTAGTTTGGTGGGCTCGGGAACTGATCACTGGTTTTTGCACATGATGTGGTCCTGATGGCATCATCAGCCTGTGACCTTCAGCACTCACTGTATTGGTTCACACCCACGTGTGAAGCGGCTGGATCAGCACCTCTAAACCTGAGGCCATGGTTCTCATCAGGAAACCGATGGAGTGCCTTCTTCAGGTAGGGAATGCTTCCTTACCCCAAGTGAAGGAGTTTAAATACCTTGGGGTCATGTTTGCGAGTGAGGGGACCATGGAGCGTGAGATTGGTCGGAGAATCGGAGCAGCCGTTGTTCAGTGTTCGTTCCTACCCTAACCTATGGTCATGAAGGCTGGGTCATGACCGAAAGAACGAGATCCAGGGTACAAGCGGCCGAAATGGGATTCCTCAGGAGGGTGGCTGGCGTCTCCCTTAGAGATAGGGTGAGAAGCTCAGTCATCCGAGAGGAGCTCAGAGCAGAGCAGCTGCTACTTCGCCTCAAAAGGAGCCAGTTGAGGTGGTTCGGGCATCTGGTAAGGATGCCTCCTGGGCGCCTCCCTATGGAGGTTTTCCAGGCACGTCCAGCTGGGAGGAGGCCTTGGGGAAGACCCAGGACTAGTTGAAGAGATTATATCTCCAACCTGGCCTGGGAATGCCTCAGTATCTCCCAGTTGGAGCTGGTTAATGTGGCTCAGGAAAGGGAAGTTTAGGGTCCCCAGCTGGAGCTGCTGCCCTCGCGACCCAATACTGGATAAGCGGATGAAGATGGATGGATGGATGGATGGATGGATGGATGGATGGATGGATGGATGGATGGATGGATGGATGGTTGGTTGGATGGATGAATATCTATCTATCAATCTATCTATCTGTTTGTCTGTCTATCTAGACACCAATCAGAAGGCAGATTTTGCCGACTGGTGTAATTAACAGACCTAGAAGCATTCATCAATCACCCCTTCAGCCAGTGCTAAATGAACACGACTCCTGAAATACCCCAGCCGAATAAACAGAAATAAAAATCTTCCACAAACACAAATGATTTTAACAACAGTAAACATGATTTACTGGGCACATGTTCTTATAAATAAAAAAACTCCACTCCAGCCTTTAATTGGCAACAACAATGAAAGTGCTAACTGACTGTTATGCAACAAATTGAAACCATTTCATGCTAAGTCTTACAATCAGTGAGTGCTAAATAGTCTCAGGGAGAATCTTGTTTTAGAATGGCTCGCAAAAAAAAAACACCACATACAATATTGAATGAAGTGTTCACACAATACAGGAACGTGAGCCATATAAATTAGCTGGATACATAGTGCACACATAATTTGACTATGTACAACATCCACAGAAATCCCGCTAATTGTTGGCCTCAATCTATCGTTGCCATTGAATGTTTCTGTTGATTTGTATACAATGGATTGAGGTGGCTGAATGCAACAGGTTGGGGATCTGATGGAGGAATGCTTTCAATGCACCATCAAGGACAGTAAGACCAAAATATTATGAACAGACTATGGCAGTACTAGGTATTAGGATAGTAATTATCTATCTTATTATCTAAGTTTTATCAATTAACAATTAATATAATTTACAGAACCTGTGGAGGCAGCGTTTTATATGTGGTCGAAGAGAAGAGCTTATCAAAGTGCAGAGGTGATGGCGTGTGTGCGTGCGTGTATGTATGTGTTTCATTTAAACACAGCAGAATACTGAAAGCTGTTGGCCCTGAAGACAGAAAAGTAACCATGTAAATTAGAACAGCTATGACAGCTGTTACTCAGAAATCTTACACACACACACACACACACACACACACACACACACACACACACACACACACACACACACACACACACACACACACATCAGTCAGTTTTTTCCCCATCTTGATGTTCTGACAAAATCGAACGTGTTTGATATTATGGGTTTTATCAAGTTTTAAGACTTGGTAATGAAGTTAAATAATATGAACATTGTCAATAACCAATGGGTGCGCTCCCTCCCGCACCAAACAGGAAGCTAAAAACGGCTAGAGCTAGTGTTGTTTATGGTTTCTATGTCACAAATACTAAAGAACGAAAGTTGCAATTTTCAACCCTTCTGAAGCGAGTGATCTAAAGGGAGTTTTACCGGCAGATAAATGCAGACCTCCTGGTACTGGAGACAATCTGCATGTATGATTTTCAACCCTTCTGAAACAGTGTTTGCCATGGAAATAACGGAAATGTATGCTATGAACTGCTTAAATCTGAGCATGTGCAACTCACATGGGGCAGAGACAGAATGTACGATTTATGAAAAAAGGGAAACAGAGACAGAATTTCCCTGGCACTCGTCTTCCTCTCCCTTGTGCAGGAATTTTTCTATCTTTCTTTATGTTCATCTTTACTGTATTGTTCCTTTTCCACACAAAATCACCCAAATAATTCCTCTTTTACTGGATGTACTACTGTAACATGTCAGAATCAGCTTTGGCCACGTTTGTGTATTCAAACAAGGAATGGGAGTTTGGTTACTGTAATCCTTGCTGTCAAAGTACACTCACTCACCTACTGTCACATATAAAGAATACTGCCATGCGATTGAAAGTTTCCTAGATGGGAATCAGCTGGGATTGATCTATTTGCATAACTTCAATCAGCTGCTTCTCTCATTTACATTAACAGTGGAATGCATGTAAAATGTAGGGGATATATTTGTGTTTCAATTTACAATATGAACAGCTGTTCACTTTGACTTTGATGTTATCTGCTCTGACATACAGTGCGAAAGCACTTGCAAAATTGTCAGTAAAAATCCATTGTTTTGGTCTTGGTTGAGCTTGTTTGTAAAAGCATTTTTACATTGGCTTTTAACTGAATGCATTTTGTGTCAAAGCAATAAGAAATGTGTTAATTGAATAGCCTGCACAGAAGGATGTTGTGCTAACCGTGTTAAGAGTTTTGAAAAAATTGTATTAGCAATCATTAAAAACTGTGATCCCAGCATGAGACATTTTAATCAGATTACGGACACCAAGCATGCCTATGCTTCATTATGTTGCTAATAATTAACTGGCTATGTTCATGTATTAAGTGCTTCTGACCATCAGGACAATCAAACAATGCTTCACTTCTCTAAAGAAATTCAAACATGCTTTATGTCTCGGAGTCAGCACTTTTCATTTTAACAAATACGATATCTCACCGCAGCATGCTGCTGAATACTCATATCATCACATGCTGGTGTGTGCATATACATATGTATATGTATATGTACTCACATACATGCACAAACGCATTCTTATCTGAAAGAATATTTACCTCTGAGAGCAAATACATTTGTAGCGCACAAACATTTTCAAAGTGGAGAGAGTTTTTAATTAGCCTTCTTCTGTTGTAGTCACCTGTGGTACACTTTGTTCCCAGGGAAAAGACTCAAGCATTTGTATGCTGACCCTGAATCTTTCGTTTTACAGGGACTGCTTGCAGTTCCAGTGTTTGTTTCTGCTTTTTTATTATTCCCAGTAGGCCTTCAGACACCCAGAGTTTCCACTGCTGTGAGCTGAATGCAGAGATCAGGTTGACACATTGTATTATTTTATCCTGTTTTGCACATTAAAACAATAAAGTGTGAGGGTGTGAGCTGATTTAATTAGTGTTTCAGCACAAATTTCTTGCCAGTCAATGCCTTTAATGTGATTCTTCCTTTGATAATGTTTGTGTCTATTTGTCGAGGATAATATGCTCATTACTCTACTTTGCTTCATTTATTTCAGTGCATTTCTGTTGACCTATTTTTTCACATAGTTTTAGATCATTTAAATTAGAAATGCTTTGTGCTTTCTCCTGCCCACTTCTATATATGCTTTGTCATTTGCAGTATTGTGTGTTAATGTAATGACATATGCTGCAGAGTGTGTCTTTTTCTACATATATTTAAAAAGTGTAATAGCATTGTGTCAACATATAAACACATTTTTTAATACCAGAAGGTGTCTGAAAAAGTTATGAACTACAGAGTTCAGTTGAGTTCTACAGTTCTGCCTCAGGGATCTGACAAATCATCTGGATTAACAATATCAAAACGTTTTTTCATTTTTTTTTTTTAAACTGTCAAGAAAGATGATGAGCTATACTTGTTTTGGATCGGTCTCTAGTACATATTTGTCAGTGTCGTCCGAAGGAGTACAGTGCCAATAAGTAAATCCCTTTGATTTCTCTGCATTGTTGTATAATTTACTTGAAAAATGTGATCAGATATTCATCAAAATTCCTAAATAACCTACAATATACACTACCGTTCAAATGTTTGGGTTACATTGAAATGTCCTTATTTTTGAAGGAAACACTGTACTGTACTTTTCAATGAAGATAACTTTAAACTAGTCTTAACTTTGAAGAAATACACTCTATACATTGCTAATGTGGTAAATGACTATTCTAGCTGCAAATATCTGGTTTTTGGTGCAATATCTACATAGGTGTATAGAGGCCCATTTCCAGCAACTATCACTCCAGTGTTCTAATGGTACAATGTGTTTGCTCATTGGCTCAGAAGGCTAATTGATGATTAGAAAACCCTTGTGCAATCATGTTCTGTAATGGGAAAATTACATTTAACCAATGATTTTCATATTAATTATTCATAATAATATCTTCAATGCCTCTCAGAGTATTTGGTACCTGTATCTGTCCTCAGTGTGATCTCTTTGTAGGAGACAACTGGATATGTTATGACTTTGCATTTTCCCACCAAGGATAGATGACGTGGAGCCTGACAGAAACAGTTGCCTAGAACGGTGTTTATCATAGCAGGTCCCAGGTCGAGACCATAGCCTATCCAAGAGACAAGATGTCCTTTTTTAGCTAAGATAGAATGACCGGTCAAGACACTTGGACACACGAGGGACAGATTCAGAATTACGTAAGAGCTCCAACTGTCTGCCTGAGGTCCACTGATTGTTATGTTTGAGATTAAACTGGTTTCCAAACAAGGGTTGGTTTTCCTCTGGGGGCACTCCATATAAAGAAGTGTATTACTGATTGTATTTACCAGAATGTGTAATGTCACCTTGTTACTCTGTTGCATTGTGAACTGCCATTCTCGTCATTTTGTTTGATTGTTCTCTCGAGAAAATAATTAAACTCTTTCACCGAATATCCAAACTTTTAATCCAGTTTCAGCCTGTCTTTATTTTTGTTTCAACAAGGTCTCTTCTTCATTCACAAATTCCTGGAAAACACATCTGAAAACAGTTTAGGTTGTTACAGAAGCTACAAATCTGACCTTCCTTTGAGCAGATTGAGTTTCTGGAGCATCACATTTGTGGGGTCAATTAAACGCTCAAAATGGCCAGAAAAAGAGAACTTTCATCTGAAACTCAACAGTCTATTCTTGTCCTTAGAAATGAAGGCTATTCCATGCGAGACATTGCTAAGAAATTGAAGATTTCCTACAACGGTGTGTACTACTCCCTTCACAAACAGGCTCTAACCAGAGTAGAAAAAGAAGTGGGAGGCCGCGTTGCACAACTGAGCAAGAAGATAAGTACATTAGAGTCTCTAGTTTGAGAAACAGACGCCTCACAGGTCCCCAACTGGCATCTTCATTAAATCGTACCCGCAAAACACCAGTGTCAACATCTACAGTGAAGAGGCGGCTGCGGGATTCTGGGCTTCAGGGCAGAGTGGCAAAGAAAAAGCCATATCTGAGACTGGCCAATAAAAGAAAAAGATTAAGATGGGCAAAAGAACACAGACATTGGACAGAGGAAGACTGGAAAAAAGTGTTGTGGACGGATGAATCCAAGTTTGAGGTGTTTGGATCACAAAGAAGAACGTTTGTGAGACGCAGAACAAATGAAAAGATGCTGGAAGAATGCCTGACGCCATCTGTTAAGCATGGTGGAGGTAAAATGATGGTCTGGGGATGCTTTGGTTCTGGTAAGGTGGGAGATTTGTACAGGGTAAAAGGGATTCTGAATAAGGAAGGCTATCACTCCATTTTGCAATGCCATGCCATACCCAGTGGACAGCGCTTGATTGGAGCCAATTTCATCCTACAACAGGACAATGAACCTAAACACACCTCCAAATTGTGCAAGAACTATTTAGAGCAGAAGCAGGCAGCTGGTATTCTATCGGTAATGGTGTGGCCAGTGCAGTCACCAGATCGGAACCCCATTGAGCTGTTGTGGGAGCAGCTTGACCGTATGGTACGCAAGAAGTGCCCATCCAACCAATCCAACTTGTGGGAGCTGCTATACACAATGCTATACACAATGCATGGACCGGTCCAAGGCGAATACTGGCAAGGTAAAGGGAGGTGGTGTAAAAACTGACGAGCCAGATTCAATTCAATTCAAACAACTTAATTTATTTATGGGGGTTTGTTACACAGAAGCATATGAGAAGCCATCATTGGAAACTGTAAAAAGGGCAGGCACTTTCAAGAAATACCTGGCAGGTGATTGGAGAAACCATATGTCTATCACGTCCACCATTGCTGTTTGGATGAACAGTTGTGTTCGTACACTAACACATTACTTGAAGTCTAAAAGACAAATTTTTGTGTGAAAGCCCGTGAAATCACGTAAATCCAGCTGCCGTGGCATATGCTTCTGTTAACAACTTATAGTGCACAGACATGGAAATTATCTTGCTAGTGTTAATAAAGCGTAGACATTTCTATCTCCCATGTGTTGCTAACAGCTGTCTGTTGGAGCCATTAGCAGGCAGGAGAATTTGCACCCTGAGGCCCTTTTTAATTGTTAACTTTAAAACTCTACTGCCAAAATACTACCAACATAGCAAATGTCCAACCAGAGGCAATAAGACACCTGACCCAACCACTTTTACTCCACGATGAAGTACAGTTACAGGTTTATTCCACGTTAAGTGTGTACAGCCCGCTAAGGACAGTGCTGGACTAATAAAGATGTATCCAAACTTCAGGGATGTTGTGAATCTACAGATGGGTCAGTCTTTTAGGATTCAGCCTCGAATTGGGGTGAATATGCTGAATCTGTAACTGACTACATTAGATTTGGTTTGGATAACTGTATCCCAGTATGGACTTCTCGCTCCTATCCCAGACAAAATGCCCTGGATTAACAGCAACATCCACCTGAGGTTAAGGAGGTGCACCGCTGCTTTTAAAACCAGGAGCAGAGGAATGCTACAACAAACAGCTCTGCCTCCCCCCCGGGCGAGCTTTACGCCTGCTTTTAAGCTCACAACTTGGACCCAGTGGCACGGTGTCCACCAGCTGAAGTCAGGTGGACACTGAGTACAGGTGACAGACTGATGTGAGTAAAACCTTTTAAAAGGGTTAAGGCTTGTAAAGCTGCCGGCCCAGACAGCATTTCCTGTGTCCTCAAGACATAGTTGGTTACTTTTAATGACATTTGCCGTAGTGTTTTTCTCCAGATACAACAAATAGTGAGTACACTTGCAAAGTGGGAGGAGCCAAGGATTTCCCCAGTTCTGTATTCCAGGCAGCAGTTACTTTTCCTCACTAAATATATTTGGGAAAATGTATTTTTTATATAAAGATGCAAATTCTAGGGGACTGGTTTTGATTTTTATGTTGTATCCTATATCTGGAGAAGAATTTTTACACAAGTCACTTAACTAGTTATATGATGACTTGGTTTATAGACTACAGCTTAAAAACAGCAGATGTGGGGTTTAAATAATGTGGGTGTTCTCCAGGCAGAAGTGTCTTACGAAAAGAAATGTAGCATGGTTTTGGAAATGCGAGGATATCCCGGCCTCTGCTACTTTTGCTATTTAAACTTCTCTGTGTCCCACAACTTTATGGATATGTAATAGTAAGTTGTTTGATTACCCCGATAAAGGGTCATATCCTTTTTTTTCAACCAGGACCCTATGTTCCCATGCATTGGTGTCTAAGTGACTAGTGTGAAAATAAATCTTTGAAATTGGTCCGGTATTGAGCAAGAACGCTGTAACCAACCGTGAACTTGGCTGCAATGTAACTCAATAGATAACTGTGCATAGTCAATTTCCATCCTGTGAAAGTGCTGTTTTTGCCACTGACAGACTGAAGTGTCTGACTCGTCCAATAGCAATTTCGGGGATGTTTCATGTTAAAGAAAAAGAATCTCACCCTTTCTATTATGTTGTCAGACACTCAATAATAATAATAATAATAATAATCTGAGCCTGTCAGTGGCAAAAACAGCTCTTTCAGTGGATGTAAATTGAAGATGCTCACTTGTCCATTAATGTTACATTTCAGCTTGTTTCAGTCTTGCTTAAAGCTTTAGTGCCTAATTTTTTGATATTAATGAATGTCTGTTACATTCAAGCCATTGCCAAATGAGTAGCTATAAAGCTACTTAAGACTATCAGCTCCATACAACTCTCTTAGTTTCTCAGTATGGCTATGTGACTTTTGGGCAGAAACTCAAGTGAAGATATTGACCTCTTCTGAAGAGTCCATCATGTTTTTTTATCCTCCGTGTCCTCCTTGGCTACTAGCAACTGTGTGGAGGAGGGGTGTGTGTGTGGGGCGGATGCGCTGACAGTTTTGTTTTTTTGTTTCCATCAAGATCTTAGACACAAAAAATATGTGAAAATAGGGTTGCCAAAAACCAAATGTACCCTTTAACACAGGCTACTGTATTACAGATTGATCTTTTTTGGGTGTAGTAAAGAAACCCCTGACTGCAGCTGACATTATTTATGTAATTTTATTGGTGTAGTTGTTCAGGGAACATTAATCAGGGATTCAGTGGGGAGTTTTAGGGTCCTGTAATGATCTTTAAATGTTGTGTCAGAAGGGTTTTACCAACCCTGACCAGGCTTTGAAGAACACACTGAATCTGTTTTATTTTGGCTTTAAAATATTGGAGTAAAAAGTGTGAAAAACAGCAGAAAATCTCAATCAGGCCACATTAGCAAACTGTTGTGTGCACATAATCTCATCTAGTATAAAGCATATAAAATATTGAGAGACATGCAAACAGTCAGGTTTCGGTATTCACTCGTGGTCGGAGTTTTGATCAATACACCTAACATAAAGTCACAATCATTATGCAGTTAGTACATTTATCTGAGAACAAAGCCTCACCAGGCCTCCTTTTGTTAGGTAGTTTTATTGAATCTGCAACAAAAACAAAAGACCTTTTCAAGCTGACAGCGAGGAAGAAGGCACAGAAACCCTGTTGGAGCTCCTCCTCCAATCACAGTTGTATTTAACTGTAAGATATTACACATGATGTTTATAATCAGGCCTGGCGTTCCACTCCCCTCATCGCTCTCTTTTTCAGTCATTGAGTGAAAACAATATGTTAATATGGAGCACAGACAGAATGAATGAGACTTGTTTTTTGTTGGGACAATGCAAGTATTCAATTGTACTAATCATTTGGCCATAGGTAAGTGCTTAAGAGTCTGGGGGCCTGCAGCAATCATTCAGCTAAAGCTCCTTTTCTTCAGTGAAAGTCCCCAGCGGGGCAAAATCTTACTTTAACTGGATGTGTTCGTTCTTCCTGCAGATTTTTAAAATGTTTGTCCATTAGTAGAACTGTAAATCCGCCTCCTCTTCTGAGGGAGTTGAGGAAGCTCAGAAAGCCAAAGACCGGGGAAACAGATGTCATTGTGATCTCTAACCTGTGGTGTTGCCTGACAGACCACTTAGGAACAAGTGGCCAACAGCAAAGGCTCGCAAGTGCTCTGCAGCCTCACCCTGCCCCACACCTGTATGATATAACAGTTTTCTAGTAGGAAATATTTAAGCTGAATACAGAGCATTTTTCAATAACTTCTGTATTAATCATTATGCCTGAATGGCGACTGAAAACTAATGGAATACATATGAAATCCAGAGATATCCCAATGATGTCTTAGGCTGTAGTTGGGTTCAGACAATAGAAAAAAAGTATACATTGTTACCTTTTCCACATGTTGGTTTTGGTCTTTGCATAGTGTTGCATTGCAAGACCTTCCTCCACAGCGCTGCGAAGGAGGGTCTGGCTACTCCACACAGCAATCCAGGATGTAAGAAAAACGTGCTCTGGTTTATTGGCATTTCTTTAAACTAATCACAATCGTCTTGGGCGCCGGACTGAGCAATGGTGCCTCTGCAAAATAGCCTTGGAAAGGAACTTGTTTTGATGGAACATGTGTACATTCAAAAGTTGGATTTACCCTGCAGAGATCTGAGGAACAGTTAACCATAGTCTTCAGAAATCCACCAAAGTTTGAAATGTCAACACAAACCTCCTCTCCCCTACCAACCCTCTCGGCCCCTCAGATCCACCTCAGCCGGTCTCCTCTCCATCTACAAGTCCAACCTCTGCAGTTTGAGGGACTGAGCCTTCTCCAGGCTAGCTCCCAGGCGCTGGAACTCCCTCCCCCAAGAGAGAGGTCCCCCCCCCTTTGAGTCCCACACCATCTTCCAGTCCCGCCTCAAAACCCATCTCTTCCCCTCTGCCTATTAGTAGCCCCATGCCCCCCTCCCCGTTCATCTATGCCTGAATTTTGTTTTGTTTTATATTGTTTTTTATTTGTTTTGTTACTCTACCTTGACTTGTAAAGTGACTTTGAGTTTTTGAAAAGCACTATACAAATTAAATTGTTATTGTTATTATTATTACTAAAAAAGGAAGCCCAAGGCAACAGCCTAAAGGAGTGAAATCCAGTGGAATTTCCGTCAACAAAGGAGCAATCCCGGATGTGTAACGTTGTGGATATAGACTTGTCTTTACATAATATTTGTTAACAATTGTTGAAAAATGGAAGATAAAGACAGTACTAAGGCTGAAATGTAATAGTGCTCTTCTCTATGCAGAGCCTACGCCGTAGCCTACTTAAGTGGCCAACACCGAATAGTGTGAGTGTGCGTGGGGAGCGTGTGGATAAGAGCGATGAAAGAGGGACAGGGATTAGCTTTGAAGAGAGTACCAACACTTGGAGTGGAGACAGATTAATAAAGTTTCTCCCCTGTGATTTCTGACCGTGGTCGGAAAGTTGCAGCAATAAAAACGAACCCCTCTTTTTGATTCCAAGTTGTTCACGGAGAAGGAGAACCCGCAAATGAGTAGGGGGAATTCACAGTGGGCAAAATGCAATGCTACCAAGACACGCCCAAGTGGACCAATCCTAGTTGTTGCGGCCTACATTGCCACAACGTGTGGTAACAGTTATGGGGAAGTGCGCGTCAGGCTTCAACACAGAGTACTGCCTCGGGTCTGCAGCTACATGTACTGATGCATGTACCTACGGTGCAGATTCAACACAGAACCATAAATGTGGCATTTGGCTCCATAACTGCTGTCTATCTGCTTTACTGCCCAGTGCCAACCACTGTATCAAAGGCCTGATGAACTTTTAGGCAATTTACTTTAGGTATTTGAACATATCATGAATCACCTAGTATTCAGTTCTACCCAGCATTGGTTCGCCTAAAGGCTCACTCAATATGTGTTAGCTCTGACTGAGAAACACGAAAATAAACGCTTTTAATGGAGCCAGAGTCAATTGTGTTTGGCATAATAGTAAACTATGACAAGAATGTTTCTGATTCAATCAGGGAACTCACATACAGTTTGTATGCATGCAATTACTTCCAGCTGCCCACCATCAGGTCTAATACCAACACATCGATCCCACTCACACAGCATACGGTTTGATAGCTGCCAGTGACTTTTTCAACTCAAGACATATGGGAGGAATTACTAAAATATCTCAGCTGTTTTTCCTCACTGCATTGGCATAAATTCCTCTCTCTGGCACGCACCAGTCAGTGTGTGTGTGTGTGTGTGTGTGTGTGTGTGTGTGTATATATGTGTGTAATGTAGCTAAAGAAGCAGGTCCCTGCAGTCCTAGCCCTACAACATGATTGATGACTTCATCTACTGTTAATCTGTAATTACAGAGGCTTTACAGAGTTTTTAAGTAGGCCCTTCAGACAGCTTGGATTGTAAGTTCTCTTTTTGAAGTGTCAGCTCTATGTGTGTGTTTAGTGTTCAAAAATACCTTGTGAAAAAGCATCATGATATACTTCTGGCCCTATTACACGCTCGTGGAGGGAAATGCAGACCTACAACAGAGTTGAGAGCTATGAGTAAGTCTCGGATCTGTCAGACGGATGTATTTTGCAAATCAGTCTAGTTCCAGCTTATCTTCAATAGAACTCATTTCCTGTGTCTTCTGGGGAAATTAAAGGAGCCCTGCCACACAAAACCGTTTTACTTGCATTTTTTGAAATATGTTAGGTCCATATGTGTTTTTGTTATGTGGTGAATGTAAAGATGAACTGCTACCTCCTCTGTCAGCTCTAGCCAGAGAAAAGAAATAAGAGGAGAAATCAGACCAATTACAAAAGCTGGTCAGGATGCTGATAGCCAGGCTTTCATTGGCTAGCTGTAAGCCAATCAGAGTCAAGCAGCTTATCTTGTTGAATATTAATGACAACTGGCACAAGTCTTCCTGCATGCTTCTATAACACACTAGAAGGCTTGAAACAAGGTAACTAAGGCATTTTTCCCACAAAAAATGTGGACGGAGTCCATAGTAGAACTTCATACATTACCACAACGTAATGAAAAACGTGTGGCAGGGCACCTTTAAGACAACACTCATCTGAGGCTTGTACTATAAATCAAGATCAACATGCTCTGGATTTATTTCAGTTATACCCAGCTTCATCTTAAAGGAGAAATACGGTCAAATTCAACATGTAGTCTGTTATTTGTAAATTTGGAATGCTGTCAGTAGAGAGAAAAATGAAACCAATTGGTGCTGCCTACACCATGTTATCCTCCTGCTAGAGTTAGCACCCAACAGGCTGAAACAGGGCAAGCTTTAAACATGGTTTTAGCTTTATAACATGTTCAAATGTCATTAAAAGTGCCTAGCCATGTGCAGAGGCTTGGATCCCGTCATGACTGCTTGCAGTTCTAGTTACATTTCAATAAACTTGCTTTAGCCTATTATTTTAGTTGCAACCCTGGCAGTGGTAAGCCATCTGAGAGAAAATAAAAAATGTAAATAATAAAATGTAAAAAAAAGTGTTTTAGAATGTCCCTTCAAACTGATGTGCGCACTGGCAACACACGGCTCAAGAAGCCGATAAATAACCTATACATAATTTCCTCCGCTGAAAATCTATATCTTTCATAAAAATAGGCCTACCCATCGGGGAATGTTAACAGGGTTGTCAGTCTCTAAATGTTTTAACTTTTATGAGCTAAATCTCTTTCTCTCTCTCTCTCCTTGCACCGAGCTCCAGCGGATCTTCTAATTTGATTGGTCAGTAGGTGGTGCTTCTACATGGGCTGATCTCTAATCTCCAATTTAACCTGCTCCCAACCAGGTTGGGTGGTGAGCATAAGTTACCACGCCAATTTAACCCGGTAACAACTGATCCACCATCATGATTCAGAGAACCCTGGGTTGAACCTGAAGTTACCTCGTTAACACCAAATATTGATTCGTAGTACAGGCCTTAGGTCTGTCCACTTCAGAAAGAATCCCTGGGCATCTGGAAGAATTTAACAATTACAAGAAAGTTGCACTGGAAAATTCAGTTAGGATTAAACATGGTTTATCAGGTTTTTCTTCCTCACTGATTGGATGTCCATCAGTTGCAATACAAAGTGGAAAAAGTGTGAATAAAAAACTGAAAATATCTATACACTGTAAATATTGCAGTTTGGAGTGTACATCATGAAATCCCTTTCCTTTTGTATGGTCATAGGCAGATACAGTAAGCAGTTAAATAGGCGCCGGTCAGACAGTCGGTGGCAGAATCATCGTCCAATCAGTACCCACCTTTTCCATACCTACAAATGCCTTTGTGATTTTTACATTTACTTTTGTTGTCGTGTTTTGTAAAATGAAACATCGTTTGGAGGAAGTGTTGAGTTTCCATTGACAACTAATTAAAATGGGAGCAGAGAAGACAAGAGATATGACAATACTACAATATGTGTAGTATTGAGGTATTAGGGATAAAGTCATGTATTTAATATAAGACTGTAGTAAACAAAGGCTGAATTATTTTTGCAATGGAGATAATGAAAGGCCCTCGCCACCATTTTACAACTTACAGCAAACTGCAAGTTAATTACTCACACACTTACACTAATACCTCAAGATTATGCTGAATATGACGATAATCTGAATTTGATACAAGTCATGTCTTATTTGGAATGAGGCCTTTTCCGAATATACAGTAGCACATTTGGAATCTGTGTCACAATAAGGGTTTTTAACTGCAGTTTGTGAGAATTTATTTTAATTTTATTAATTTCCAGAACTCTTGCCTGTTTACGGCTTATGGTCAGTTCTGTGCAATGCCATGGACACAAACCAAGCAGCCAACACTTTGCAGGGCTGCCCAAAAGAAAAGAAGGAGAACCACAGCCACTTTTAAATGTTATGAAAGACTTGGATACCAACAGGTTTTTGGATATGTTGTCAAGGAGGTGGATTAAGGAATGAAAGAGGGACATTGTCTTCCAAAGGTCCAACAAGTACGCCACCAGTAGAATTTTTTTTTTTTAAACATACTATTTTGCACAGCTGTATGTAAACGGGAATATTAGTGGAATATTCACTTTCATTATCCATGTAAACAGCTAAAGGGCAAAAAAAATGGAACTTTATGTGCATGTGAACGTAGTCTATTTTTCTGCCACTGCACAGCATAGTAAAAACTCCAGATTTAGATGTTGGCAGATGTGCGCATGCACAGAATTTCTACCACATACAAGGACTGGATAATGGAAGATACTGACATAATCACATTTTCACTGTGTCTCTCACCCTTTTTCAGTCTTGGGCTATAAGCACCTGGAGTAGCAACTCCAACATCTAAGTAGCTGATTCGTTAGTTAAAAACATAGCTACACTGTTCTTCACACACACACACACACACACACACACACACACACACACACACACACACACACACAACGGGCTTATAACCAGCTTCTATAATACATAAATAAATAATACACAATGCACATAAATCCCTGCATGTCAGCCTGCACACACATCATTAAAGCCATTGATTTGACATCAGAATGAATTATGAGCCATGGGAGTAGAGGCCTCCATTTGACGGTGTTAGTTTATTGACAAAACTCTTTAAGAGAGGAGAGGTGGCAGCAGCTAGACACTGAGATGGCCATTATCCTATGGCTGTCTATTGGCTTTTGAATGGGCAAATGTCTGCATCAGACAAATAGAAGGTAATTGGAATCTATGACAGAGACGTGAGAAGAATTAGTGTGCTCCTCTGCCTAAATGGATTATTGTCAAATGTCGGAGCCATCATCTTTTCTGCTATTGACAAATGGTAATACCCCACTAAAAGCTCCACAAAAATTTCAGCAATAAACGCTTAGTAAAATGTTTGTATCTGTCGACGTGTGTTTCAGGGCAATACTTCAAAGCAATGCCTCACCAATAATCCTCCTTCCCCCTAGGTGGGTAATCACAAACTCACAGACTGTGTTTAAGGCCTGTAGGTAGAAATGCACATGGACCATTTTCAGTTTGCTGTAGAAAGCCAACTAGCTGCAACATCTTTTCGGTCAAAACCAAGCATAGTGGTATCTCATCATACTGGCTTTGATTGTATCTGTCCAGGGTTTGAAATATCTCTCTGAGATTTCTGCTTCAACCCTAATACAGTCAAAGAGACTGGAATTTGCATTTTGACATTTGATCAATGTGATGGCATATTAGAGAAGACAAATTACTTTTTAGGTATGGGAAACCTAGTCTGGATCAACGATCGATCGAGGATAAACGCCGCATGTCCCAGCAATGGGTGTTGCAGTTGTCTAACTCTGCTTTCTTTGGGAAACACCAACAAACTTCAAACTAGCAAGGTACAAGCTGAGTTAAAAAACAGACAAGATTGTGCAACAAGGCGGGCCTGCTTGGTTCTTTCGGGGAATGATTGTAAAGGCTTACAAAGAATATGTTTACGGCATTTACTCTCTAACTGGGACTTATTGGTGGGGTTTCTGTGTGATACACTGGGAAGAGCAAATGACAATGATGATGATGTATCCAGCTAATTTAGGAGCAAGACATTACTCCACAGGGCTGTGGCAGACTGGCAATGCAACGCTATGTCAAACATAATACTAAATGCAAATGCAAAGATCTGGAATCAGATGTCGTTATGTAGATAATGTTGCGATTAATGTTTACAGTTGTGTTCGGCCATAAGGTTAGCGGTCCCCTGAAGCTGTTTAACACAATCCAGGTGCAACTAAACTGCAGTGTGTTTCTGAGTTTATAGATCATTTGTGGTCCACTTGTCTGGTTGCTAAAGATAATCATCAGCAAGCAAACAAATTTCAGTTTGATCAGAAGGCCATGGATTGCTGATTTACAGTTGGGGACCAGTTCCTTGCCTTAATGCCACAGCGGGCCTCTGGTCTGAGTGCATAATTGTGTGAATATATCTGAAGAGTATGTTTGTGGAGAAGTGGAAAATCTTAGGTTCTGCCTGAGGAACTCTAAGGCTCTGAAGTTACTTGATGAACAGCTGATCCATTTTCCCCACAGAGCGATAATCTGAGTTTAAGGCTTTTATAGCAGAGTTCTTCCCCCTTTTGAAGGATGTCCCAGGGTGCACCTCTCTAACTGTCCATGATGTGGATGGAAGCTGTTTGACTCTAAATAAACCACATGTATATAGACTAGCATCCTCTAAAAGGCAGAGTTAGAGAGAGGAGTCTTCTTGTTGGGTATCAGGGCAGTACAACATGGGCAAAGTGAGTAGGGTTCTCCAGTAGTGCATGACCACAATCCACGGGTTTTCTTGGACAGGTTTTTAATCAAGTACTAATATGGCTTTAAAAGCCCATCTCCAAGGTATATCAAAGTATAAGGTTGCTAGCCAGAAAAGCCAGCTTGATGGACAGACTAATTCCTCACACATTAGCTGGAGCTCTAGTCCAACAATCTCATTTTGATAGTGCTGCCATCTCCTGGTATACCAAATTATCATAACGCTTCAAAAGCCAACTTCAAAAGGCTCAAAATTAATTGATCTGGGTTATATTAAAAGTTTACCCACATACACATCTCGATCCTCTTCATTTTAGAAATCTTAACTGGTTGACGTGAAATAAAGATAATCACTTATATGAAGATGTTGCTCACATAATTGTGATAAACATGGTGCCAAAGTCACAACTAAGAGAAAATCATAGCTTTCCAAAAAGTAACTTGACAGATTTTATTCCTTATGGATTCCATAGTTCCATATAATGGGCAAAAACACATTCATCTACAGTGGAACAATCCGTCCACAAATCTGAAACTGAGTGTTTCACTGATCATGTTTAAAGTGGCCTTACAGAAATGGTTACAAAGTACCATTTTCTATTTGAATTCAGTGTTTTTTACATTTTATGACCAAGAAAGAAAGAGCATGTTGACATAGCTACCCTGCCGTCTGACATCTGTTATTACGCTGATTGTGCTGTCTGCACTTGTTGTCTTGATGTTGTGCTGATTTGTCTTGTGGTGTGATAAGTCAGTGTCAATGTCAATATTATTTGCATAGCACCTTTCATTACACACCAACAATAATAATAGTTTACCCAAATGGAATTAGGCTTTATTGTTTTTTTAACTTAAGTGATTTTAAATGCCACTCTATGTATTTACTGTGCAGTGTTATGTTTTGTTTTTCCAAATCACCCCCCCCCCCCCCCCCCCACACACACACACACACACACACCTTAGAGGACATGGATAATGAGACATGCCTGTCCAAACACATATCTTGGTATATATGAGGAAAGGCTTGATAAATAAGTAGCACTTCCAAGTAACTAGCATGTGTGTGTGTGTGTGTGTGTGTGTGTGTGTGTGTGTGTGTGTGTGTGTCTGTGCGTGTGTGTGTAAGGTCATTATTATTGGGGTCATTGCAGAGGTATCATGTTGAGATCTGCTGTTTCCTGAGCACAGACATGCTCTTTTATCTACGTCGACAGCTCCATGTCTGCTGTGATTCGGCTAAAAAACTACTAATCACCGCTGAGGCATTCTATGCCTGTTGCCTTAAAGGCCCTGCAGCAGCTTCACGGATGCGTTAAGCAACAAAAGAACTCCGGTAGTGTTTGCTGTTGCTCTGCACTGCTCTGTGTGAATAAGGAGAATTCACGGAGAAGATATCCCATGAGATACATGGAGCTGCAAACAGGGTAAATGTATCTCAGGAATGCTCCGACTGGAAGCTGAATTCAGAGCATACAATAATGGCAGCCAGTGAAGCCATGACCTCCAGACAGAAAGAAAGAAAAAATATATCGGAACAGAATTTCTATTCTTGCCTCAAAAAGCAGCTCTCCACTGATGGTCTGACCTTTGAGTATCAAACACTCAATCCAAACCAGGCTACTGTATCATTACTATAGGCTGTCTGATATGGCAAATTCAGAACAAATGTTGAGATTTGATTGGTACTGTATTTTCAGTTTAATTTGTTGGTACACAGAGAAAAGTGTATTAGATCAAAAAACTAATCATAAACTGTACATCACAAAGCAAAATTAAACATCTGACATAGAAACCTGTCAATCTTGTTGAATCCAGGGTAGGTTATGACAAAAACAGTAACAGAAGTTGGTTATGTTTCTTTCTTGTGTTCTACAACATAATCTGCGTGTCATCTTTTCCCTTTATAGCAATGTGCTGATTTCAAAACATGCACTGTTTATATCCTAGGGTTCTTTTCTTAGCTTGCAAAAGGTGGTAAACTGAAAAAGTGGGTAAGGAAGAATTCCATGGGTGTGTGCTACACTACACCCCGCTTCTCAGTGCTTTGATCTAAATTGGACTCTTGAGATCCAAACAAAACACAAGACGTGGCTGATTCGTGTGATTTCAATGTCAGCGGTAACACAGCTGCTGCATTAAAGCCTAAAGCTGCTGCAGCGGCACATGGAGGTAGGGCTGGATATCTGTCTGGATCACATCAATCCGCAAAAACAAAAGACACACAAAGTATGAGCAGTTGTCTGTTGTATTGCCAGGGCAGTGCCTGGAATCAATTTACACCTTGTCATCCATGCAAGCCACTCATTGCCATTTTATTTCATTAATTAAGAACATGGACTGGGTGGAGGAAGGGGGTTAGGTCACGCAACTTCTGTTAGCAAGGTAGCAAGTACAGGCAGGAGCACTACTGTTCTAAACAATTTCACAGTCCATTAAAGAGTTGACGGATGGGTAAGAAAAAAAGGTACTAGATTCCGTCTGGGGGCAACCTTATCTACAAATATGGTGCCCTTATTCTCCAAAGCAGAGCAGAGAAGAAAGCAGCCTGCAGCCGGCATGCCTGGCCAGAGGGAGACACATTTTACTCTTACAATTGAGGCTAGAGAGCTGATGGTTTCCTCAAGTAAACTGTGGCCTTTGGCTGCCGGCCCAATCGTCCACGGTGGCAGCTCTCTACAGTTCTTCCCTCGGACTGTATGTGTGGAAACTCCAGCCTACACTGGAAAGTAAAGGGTCTTCCTCCGCCAAGAGTTGTGGTCCTCACATTTGAAAAGGATTGCTTTAAATAGACATAACACAAGAACTGCCAAACGGTTTAGTGTGTGTGTGTGTGTGTGTCCATACTTGCAATGCTTACTAGATTTTAGAGGTAATCAAAGAGCACATGCAACTATCTTCATTTGATTTATAATTTACAGAACAAAAGTATCCACTTAATGTGGACTCAAACTGGAATATTGTAAAGCATTCATATGTTAACAGTGGTATGTTTTTCTTTCTTTGGAAGTTGGAAGTTGCAATACTTGATTTGTTGCCCACTTGGGGGGGTGGTGTGACATGCTTATAACCGGCAACCAACATTTTTCACCACTTAAAATTACGCTGAATGTGTTAGCAAACAGTTGCCTAATTCCCATTTAGAAGACATTAGCATTCATCTGGAGTCGTGAGGAAGCCCGATATTCACTTGTTTAGGTCTGGTCTCCACCAACTCCTCAGAGAAATATCTGGCTCTTAAGGTGCTAAATGCTCCGCTATGTTCACCAGTCACTCTACTGTGTCTGTCTGCAGTTTGTTCCTGAGCAGGTGGTGTGCATTGTGTTTATCCAAGCTTTTCCACTGAAAGCAACTGCATACTGCTGATGGAAACCAAGCAGCAACTTCCAGGTCTGAAAAGTGAAGCCAATGCTGAGGTGCCTTAAACCTGCATTCTATCTAATTTCTGGTTGGAGGTGACTCCACTGGCGCCAGAAATAAGTTTCTTCCGTTTCTATCAAAGTCTATAAGAAAATGAGCCTTCTTCTTACTTGACTTGTTACCCCAAAAACCATTTTCATGAGTTCAAGGTCTAAATGTTAATTTTAAGTCTTCTTCAATACAGCATGGTGTTCATTTTCTAACTAATGGTCCCATTTATTTTAAATTAGACGATAACACAGGGGATGCTTTAGGACCTGTCAATCAGGACGGAGGCTTGCTAACCATGCTAACACTGTGGACATGGGTGGTGTCCATGTTTTCATCCTAAACTTTGACTCTCTCACTGTGTGTATTTCTTTAAAGTTAATTGGAACATTTTGGTCAAACCAAAGTTTGCCTAGAAATGTCTTGTTTTGCATTTTGCCAACCAAGATAGTTAGTTAGTTAGCTAGCTAGCTAGCTAGCTAGTTGGTAATTTAAGAGAAATTCTGCCAGTTTTCCACCAGCTCTGTTTACTGCTGTACATGCTTATGAACGCCACAAGTACCCGGAAGGCCTCGTTTACCCCCAGTAAAGGGTTGAAAATCTGCGACTTTCCCTCTTTAGCGTTTAGCTTAGAGCAGTACCATTAAAACCATACAAAACCCTAGCTTAGACGTGTCATCCTCCCCAGCTCCAGATTTTTGTTCAAATATGGTCACATCTGGATCCAACACAAAAAGATGGCAACGGCCAAAATGCAAACTCAAGGCTTCAAAACGGCAGTCCACAAACATCACCAATGCTACGTCCATTACTTTTTCAGTCCATAACTGAGACTGAACCAAAACAGTGGGCCCTGTGGGTTCATCCTTACAAGCACCACCTTTAACATTGCGCAATAATTTGATCCATCCGTTTTTGTAGGGGATGCTGTTCTATCTGTCAGTTAAGCCCCTGTCTTCATCATCACTGCTGATGCTAACTACCCAGCTCTTATTCTAGGCAGGCAGTCAGGGGGATTAGCAGCAGAATGAGACATTTTACAGGCAGCCCTCTCATGCCATACTCTAGTTGGAGCTGGCAGAAGTATTTTACTATTTTCTCCCCAATAGCTTTAATTCCTTCTAGCAGGAAGACAAGTGTGTAATTGAAGTTCCTGGTTTCTTCAGCCAATACTTCAGGTTCTGCAGCAGAGAACTTCCACACCCTTCTGTCCTCCATTGCTGTCAGACATACTAAAGATGCAGCATTAACAGCCAGCCTAATATCAGGCCTTAGAAACGGTAGGGCATACAAATTTACTCAACCGCAGCTTTGCTCATTTAAATTACCAGTCAAACTAAATACCCCATTTGTGGTAGGTTTGGGAAAGTCCTATGTCAAAGCTTTTTTTTATAACCTGGATTAAATTGGATCACCAGTTAGTTCTATCAATCAGTATGGCTGTGACGATAACCACATTACCACAATACTACTGCAGTTATGACATCACCGCCATCACTGCATTTATTTTATTTTCACTTTTTGCTGGCCAAACAAAATTTCAATTTAAATGTTAGACTTTTTAAGACCCTGCAAAAACCCTGTACAGACACTCTCATAACAATTCTATAACAGCATGCATCTATAACAGCATTTGCAAGTCAGCTGTAGATGAAAGGCAATGTCACTAAACCTCAGCTTGCATAATCCTAGCTTCACAGCCTGGGATTTCTCTCTCTGTCTGTTTCTCTCTCTCTCTCTCTCTCTCCCTCTGCAGGTCACTCAGACACAAATTGTAGTCCACAGGAATGCCATCCTCCTCCTCATCCTCATAACTGCCTCTCGTTTCCAGCCTGCTCCTCTCCTGTTGCTTGTTACAGGGCTAGTCTGTTCCTCATCATCATGCCGTCCTCTCTGGAGGATGCTGACGGTGATAAGGGAACACATGAAGACAGCAGTCAGCCACAGACAGCTCGGAGGCAGCGCTGATCATTCCATCAGCACAAGCAGATTCCATTTCAGCCCCATATTCTGCCGTCACAAACACACAGTCCCCGTCAGCTGCCTCAACCAGGGATGAGTTGCATTGCAAATGGAGACAAAATGAGTTGTGTTCACCAGCGAATGTTAGGCACTATAGGCATGAGAGCTGCCAAGTAACTGTAACAATTATAATCAGAACGCTAAAGAGAGACATCAAGTCTTTGCTGGACAACTGTGGAGTTAATGATATAGTACGCAGGAATCATTTTCTAAAGTTTGAAAGAAAATTGCATACAGGCCTACTTGTAAAATGCTCTAACATTAAGCATGGAAGGAACTTTACTAAATACAAATGTATTTGTGTATGAGTCATCATATTACAGTTCCAAACATATTACACGTATTGAGCTTTTAAAGGTCCCATGGCATGAACATTTCACTTTATGACATTTTTAACATTAATACGCGTTCCCCCAGCCTGCCTATGGTCCCCCAGTGGCTAGATATGGTGATAGGTGTAAACCGAGCCCTGGGTATCCTGCTCTGCCTTTGAGAAAATGAAAGCTCAGATCCAGGCCAATCTGGTAACATTGCCCCCTTATGAGGTCATAAGTGACAAAGTCACCTCCCCTTTTCTCTGCATTGCCCGCCAAGAGAATTTGGCCCACCCATCAGAGAGAGAGACATCATGGCTTTCAAATGAGCAAAGTGGCAGTTGGTGAAGGCCACATCCCCAGCCTCTACCTTGCACCTCCTCCTCAAAAGCTACAGACTCAGAAATGGCACATACTAAGGAAAGCTCATTGTTGGACTGGCTCTAGTGGCTGTAATTCTGCACCAAGGCTGATTTTTTGGGAAAGAGACTTCAGATACAGTATTAGGGACCACTAAGGTCTATATAAAAGAGACTTCAGATATGGTTTTAGGGGACCACTAAGCTCTATATAAAAGAGACTTCAGATACAGTAATAGGGGACCACTAAGGTCTATATAAAAGACACTTCAGAGACAGTATTAGGGGACAACTAAGGTCTATATAAAAGAGACTTCAGAGACAGTCTTAGGGGACCACTAAGGTCTATATAAACGAGACTTCAGATACAGTATTAGGGACCACTAAGGTCTATATAAAAGAGACTTCAGATACAGTAATAGGGGACCACTAAGGTCTATATAAAAGACACTTCAGAGACAGTATTAGGGGACAACTAAGGTCTATATAAAAGAGTCTTCAGATACAGTAATAGGGGACCACTAAGGTCTATATAAAAGACACTTCAGAGACAGTATTAGGGGACCACTAAGGTCAATATAAAGAGACTTCAGATACAGTATTAGGGGACAACTAAGGTCTATATAAAAGAGTCTTCAGATACAGTAATAGGGGACCACTAAGGTCTATATAAAAGACACTTCAGAGACAGTATTAGGGGACCAGTAAGGTCTATATAAAGAGACTTCAGATACAGTATTAGGGGACCACTAAGGTCTGTATAAAAGAGACTTCAGATACAGTAATAGGGGACCACTAAGGTCTATATAAAAGAGACTTCAGATACAGTATTAGGGGACCACTAAGGTCTATATAAAAGAGACTTCAGATACAGTATTAGGGACCACTAAGGTCTATATAAAAGACAAGTCAGAGACAGTATTAGGGGACCACTAAGGTCTATATAAAAGAGACTTCAGATACAGTATTAGGGGACCACTAAGGTCTATATAAAAGCATCCAAAGAGCACAATGTCATGGGACCTTTAAGCTTGATATTGATAACTTTGATAATTGATAACTTAAGTTGAAATTTGAAAAACGATTTGACTGTCTAAGTGCAAAAACATAAATATGTCAATATAGTCCTGGCAGTATTGCTAAGGCTTTGACACATTTACGTAAGAAATGTATAGCCTGTAGAAAACATGCAAAAGGTTAAGGTATGGGTTGCACTGGGGGACTTTGGACTATTTATCTCTGCATGTTACTTCTAAACATGCTGCCTTCAGCCCCGATGAACAAACATCTGCACAGACAGCCCAGTTGAACATCTACTACGCAAATATTAAGGAGAAAATGTCCACTAACCTGTTGGAACAGTGCACTTGTTTCCTCTGGAGCCGAACAGTAGCGCGGAACTGAGCATTTACAAAGCGGAGGAGAACGGACCCCGGCACACGGCTGCGTTACTGGCGGCGAACAGCAACTGAGCAAGCTCCTATCTGAACATGCTCCATCCAAAGAAAAGAAGATAGTTCTCTTCCCTTGTTTCAGATCACAACATATTCTACTTAGTTTTTAAAAGGTGCTCCAGCTTATACATCATATAAAGCTTATCTCCTTGCCCGCATGTACAAGCAGTTCTGGCAGCATCAACAGAACACCAGCGCTGCATGTGTCCTGGTGGAGACTGCGCTCCTCACAAATACCCACAACCCGAGATGAACTGTTTCATTTTATTTTTTTTAAGCCAGTCGGGGTACTCAATGATGGTGTGCTGGAAACAGAGCGGTCCTATCAGCGCGCACTGCCCGGGAGTGCACTTACCTTTGCCCCTAAAGTCGTGGCAAGACATGCGGCGTCCGTTCAACAGTTTCAGCCCGCACCCACACGCTGACCAGATGTGCTGACGGCGACCCTCTGCACGCACAGAATGACAGCACGCACAGAATGAAGTGTGCTCCCGTCCCCAGTAACACGCGCTACCTGTGGCTCACAGCGGCCACATTATAACCCCGAATACCCACTCTATGCATTACAATATCATCACACGCAACAAAGCCATGCCACTGAAAAATATGTTTAAAGAGTCTATGGAGACCTACCGAGCTGTAGCGTGTAATCCGTGTCTAGTCCCTGGTGTGGAGACTTAGAGACGCGCAGCTCTGAGCAGTGCAGTGATGGAGCCGAGCGCTGTCAGTGAGTCGGCCGCGTCGGAGCGCAGAGACACGGCCATTCCTGGTCCAGACGCACGGTGAAGCGCCGCCTCCAGTTGCTCCAGCTGGGGGGAAGACACGCCCACTGTGTGTGTGTGTGTGTGGTGTGTGTGTTTGTGTGTGTGTGTGTGTGTGTGTGTGTGTGTGTGTGTGTGTGTGTGTGTGTGTGTGTGTGTGTGTGTGTGTGTGTGTGTGTATATTTGTGTGCGTGTGTGTGTGTTCCAATTTCATTGATTCCTTAAAAACCTGCTTGCAGGGGCATAGCAAAATAATGAAGATAAGTAATAAATTAAGTCTCTTTATTAGATTGTTTATTTGGATTTGTTTTATATACCATTTATTCAGTCAGCTGTTGAGTTATTGTCAGTAAATCTTACTACATCAGATCTAAGACTGTTTTCAAAGCCTTCTTCTGCCATAAATAATTCAGGTGGAGAAATAGTGAATATTTATTGTGTTGGCCTAAAACAGTCAAGTTGTTCTTAGATGATCTTCTGCAACCAGTCAATAGCTAGAATATATTGTAGTCACAAAGTATAGTCCTCCAAAATAAAGTTTGAAACACCGCTTCAGACGATACAGAGAAGGCAAGGGTTGTATGTTTTAGGTTTTTAAGTGGGTCTGTGAGGAGTTGGGTCCAGAACGAACAAGCCATTTCTACAACATCTGACATATTGGGAAAAGTAACGTAATGTTGGTACCGTAGTTTTGCTTAGTTTGGAAGTTATTGTGTTTCTGTTAGCTTGTTCAGTATTTAATGTTTCTGCTCTGGAACTGGTCTACAAAAAGCACTGGATACTGTGGCCAAGGAGAAGGATTGCGAGGACCTGAAGCTATGGAGACCCGCCATCATCAACCTTTCATACTAGACTGCGTCTTTCACCCCAATGTGCACACCCACCTCTGGAAGGAGAGGGAAGAAACAAGCAGTGGCTGGAACCAGGTACAATAGAGTGTTCAACTGGGGTCAGAGGTCAAATTTTCATTGTGCGTGTCAAAGATTTGTTTGAGTATGCTACTAATTGCCTCAGAGATGTAATGCATAACCATTTGTAAAGGAAGAATGACAAAATCTGCATGTCCCATCACATCTGAGATATATATTTGTTCAACTTATTCATGAAAAAGTAAAAAATGTGAACTAACTGTAATCATGCCTTGTCAGTGCTTGTAATAATAATAAGAAGAATAAGAATAAGAATAAAATACACTGTTTTATACAGGATCAACAGCTGCGATAGTGTTGCTTCCAGAAAGGCCCTGCTGAAGGATATTCTACAGCTCTCACCGGGACACCAAACATTTTCCTTGGAAGCATTCCGTTCTTTAATCCTGCACTTTGAGCCAAAGCACACCGGCTTCTGTTTTCTTGGAATATACAGCAGGTAAATGTTGATGAAGGTTAATGGATGAATATGGCTACAGCTAATGCAGTCGAACACGGCAGCCCAAATCTTATTGAAAAAGGTTAAAATGGTTCGTTACAACAGCATGACATAGCCTACAGTCTGTAGAAAAAGATCAGGAAATTGAATCATTGCCTCTTGAAACATTTTTAACCTTACTAGCCTCATGCTGGAATGTATTGTATTGCCGGTCTATGACACCACATTGGTTTAGTTGTGGTCCCTAATACTCAAGTGTACCTTTTCTCTACAGACTTCTCTTAGGCTCTCAGGCTCTCCACTTCAATAACAATGGTGAGGCATGCCATGCAGTCCATTACCCCCAGTTTTGTAAGGGTGGCTGGGTTGCTCGAGCCATAAAAGAGAAACCATCATACTGTGAGTCCCTTCATTCAGTTTCTAAAGATCATTTTTCAGGTAACTCAGTCAATGAATTAACTATTTCACTAACTGTGATCTCAATATTTGTTTCCCTCATCAAGAATATGCATCGGCCCTGATGGTCTCACTGAGAAAGGGATACATAAGGTCACCACAGGCCCTCAAAGAACACAGCGCCTTCATGTCCCCAGCTGCACCTGCCCCTCTTTCCACGCATCACAAGTTCGCCAAGGATGAGGCAGTCGGTCACCATCTTGAACATCATTCACGTTTTAAGTCCTAGTTACCAGGTTCAGGAGCAGTGGTGGGAGTAACGCAATACAAAAGTAACGCAATTACAGTAGTGTATTCTTTTTTGCTGTAAAGCAGTAATATAATACATTACTGATTAAATTTCAGTAATATTATACTTGTTACAATCTCAGTAACACCGCATTTTAACGCAACATTTGGTGAATTCTTAAAAAAACAAAACCTCACTAACACTGTGAAATATTTCTTCGCAGGAAAAAAAAAAGCTGTGAGTGTTATTTCATGTTGCTGTATTCAATGCTTGAGGTGACTGCAAATACATTCGCGAGATAGATATTATTTTCAGGAGTTATTACGCTGCATTGAAGCGAGGTGCCGTCCCGTCTCTGTTCCTGTGGTCACAGGCAGAACCAGAGACAGAACAGACATCTGTGTCCCAACATTAGGACAGCAGGGTGTCTGAGCTGCTGACAGATAGCAACATGTCAGAAATTAATGTTAAGGCTCGCTACACGTAATGCCATTGCATTTTATCAGCCGTGGAGAACTATGCCTGTAGTGAAATGGCTTTGACAGACAACCAAGCACGCTTGTCTCTTACTGTGACTGACTGGTATACTGTTCCATATGTTGCAGTTTGTGAGCAAAGTGAGCAGACGGAAATGTTTTGCATGTAGTGTCTCATGTTCATAGAGTACACAGCAGACAACTTCTGTGTAGACTACTTAAATAAATACTTTAAAAAATAAACGCACTTCTTGTGACGGTTTGCAGTAAAACTAAATTACTCGTAATAAAAACTGATAAGGTTGTGTACCTTTTCACCTATTAGCTGTAAACAAGTACTGTCAATAATGTAGATAGTGAGTTTTAATCATCACACTATAACTGACCATTTCCTTTAGACTTTTGAAAACGTATTCCTCTTAAGTGCTTTAACAAACATTTTTCAACAATGCCGTACTTCAATACAACTGTAAGGTACTTTTAATTGAGTATCTTCATTCTCCTACTTGCTTATTGTACATTTTACTTATCTATTTTTATAGCTGTAGTTACTTTGCATATTCATATTAATTATACAAAATGTTATAAATAATCTATGATGTATTTAAGTGGATGATACAGGAAGTGAAATTCATAAACTATCTGCCAAGTCAAACTTCCGCTGTTATTTTGGTGAAAGTAACTCAAAAATAAAGCAAATATAACGTGTTGCATTACAATTCAGACACAGTTATATTGTAATATAACTAATTACTCTTAAATGACAGTAGCTAGCAATCTATAATGTATTACATTTTGGAAGAAATTTGCCCAACACTGCTAATTACTATCAATGAAATTATAAATACATTTTATTAGTGCTGTCAGTTAAACGCGTTAACGGCGTAAACACAAACCCATTTTAACGGCGTCAATTTTTTTAATCACAAGATTAACGTTCTTTTGGCCTAGCAAACTTTGTATTTTTTTTTTTTTTTTACACATGCTGTTGCAACAACAAGTAACTTAGAAAAACTATAACACCACACCAGATCTAGCTACACCGGAAACAAAACAACAGGCACGCCACGCACACTTGTTTGGGCTCGCGAGCCGACCAAAGAGTATTCAATTATATTACATTTTATTTATAGTATCAAATCATGATGAGTTATCTTGAGACACTTTACAGATAGAGTAGGTCTAAACTCTATAATTTACAAGGACTCAATCGTTCTAGTAGTTCCCTCCAGAGCAAGCAACAGTGTGACCGTGGCGAGGAAAAACTTCCTTTTAGGAAGACACCTCGGTCAGACCCAGGCTCTTGGTAGGTGATGGTGTTGAAATGAAGAATGACAATAACAGTCACAGTAAAAGATAATGGAACAGTGAATTAAAATAGTAGTTTGTAGTAGTTCTTTGTAGTAGCTCATGGCATAGCAGGGGACTTTACGGCATTACAAGACACAGCAGGACGTAGCAGGGCACCGCAAAGCGTAGCAGGATGTAACAGGGCATTGCAGGACGTGTAGCAAGACCACGGTGACAGCTGCAACCATGGTTTTGGAGCCTCCCTGATCCAAGGAAACATGCTGGGGTAAAAAGAACACACGGACTCCGGGGAATGACTCCCCAGAGCTAGGTTAGTAACAAGCAGTTCTGGGACATGGATGCACACAAATGGAAAGATAAAGGATGGAGGAGCTCAGTGTGTCAAAGGAAGTCCCCGGTAGTACTACTACCTACAGTCTATTATTGATTATATGGTGGATGAATCTGACGACTATGACGAGAAGTAGGTGGGCTGGGTTAGGCGGACACTGTGACTCATCACTCTCTAACTATAAGCTTTATCAAAGAGGAGAGTTTTAAGTTTACTCTTAAATTTGGTGATGGTGTCTGCCTCCAGAACCCACACTGGAAGCTGATTCCACAGGAGCCTGATAGCTGAAGGCTCTGGCTCCCATTCTACTTTTACAGACTCTAGGAACCACAAGTAACTTTGCATTCTGGGAGCGCAGTGTTCTAGTGGGACAATCAGACACTAAAAGCTCTTCAAGATAAGATGGTGCTTGACCATTTAGAGCTTTGTAGAGGTCAGGAGAAGGATTTTAAATTCAATCCTGGATTTTACAAGAAGCCGATGCAGAGAAGCTAATGCAGATATGACCACTTTTCTTAGGTCTTGTCAGAACATGCTGGATCCGCTGGAGAGTCTTAAGGGTTTTATTTGAGCATCCTGATAATAAAGAATTACAGTAGTCCAGCATGGAAGTAACAAATGCATGGAGTAGTTTTTCAGCATCACTTAGGTTATTAAGTTAGTAGTAGGCTAATGTTACGTTTTGAGTGTATGGCGAGCATGAGACGCTGAAATGGACGCCAATAAGATTCTGAATAGAAAGTTTACTTTTTAAAGTTGCCAAATGGTTCCATTGACAAGACTAAAGTGATCTGCGTGTTTTGTCGTTGTGAACTGAGCTATCATCGCAGCACGTCCGGTCTGAAATATCACTTGATGGCCAAGCACACAGCTGATGTGAATTCTCTGCCCCTATCTCTCTACCCCTAATTCTCCACCTCCAAGTATTTTTTTCACCCTTTTGAGTGATGGACAGTGTTACATTGTGTGAGAGATTTTGCTAAGTAAGAATGTTACGTGTTGTGGTTTGGGGTTTTTGTTTGGGTGTGTGTGTCTCCCTTTCCTTGGCCTCCTTGTGTTTTTTGTCGGTTTTCTCCGTGGTCCTGTGTTCTTGGCCCTGTCTTATTCCCCTGTGTTTGTTTGTTCTGCTTTCTGCTTTATTTTGGTAGTCACTTCCTGTCTTGTCTTGTCTTGTCTAGTCTAGCTTCACTTTGTTTGTCTGATTGTCCAGCCCCGCCCTACTGTGATGCACCTGATGTCTCACCTGTTCCCCGTTACCTCGTTACCTCTTGTATTTAACCCATGTGTTTCCTTTGTCTCTTGTCAGATCGTTCTGCCTGTCATGCCGTCACCCTGTGAGATTGTCCTCTTCGCCGTACCCTTGTGAGTTATCCGTGTGCTGTCACCCTTTTTCCCTGTCTGTTTGTTCCCGCCAGCCGGCAGTGTTCCGTCCCGCCATTCTGCCAGCCTGCCTTATCCTGCCTGTTCCCAAGTTATCCTCTGTGGTCCTCCCCGTGATTTCTTCGTCAGCCCCCCGTGAGTTTCCCTCTGGTTTTGGGCTGCTGCTCCTCCCTGTGCTGGGTCGGATTTATGTTTGGACTTTACCCTTTGCTGATTTCTGTTGAACTGTTTTGAATAAACTCTCCATGACTCAGCTTATTCCTGCCCCCTCGTCTCTGCGTTTGGGTCCTCCTTCCTGTCCCGCAACAGTTACGTGTGAAATTGAACACTACAGTAAGCTATATGCCAATGTTGTTTTCAATAAAAAAACCTTTGCACAAAGCAAGCCAATCCACATTTGCTAGTTTGAAGGTGGAAAGAAGTGTCCATGCGCCAGGCAGGAGGGAAGAGGTGGAGGGAGAGGCGTGATCCTTTGCAGCAGGGATGCTAGCTCCTGGAGAGACAGGGCAGGGCGGCCCGGCTTCCGAGGGTTGTTGTGAGGAGGGTTCAGATTGGGTTTTGTAATTACAGGCAGTGTCAGCCTTCTGAGTCCCATTCATCATGGTGTTACCTCTTCAGACACTTTTTGGCCTCGGAGTAGAGGCGGACGAAGGGTGGTCTGGGGTTTTAATGGGCAAACATATTTAATGAGGGAGGGTCATGGATGATAGATTGGCAGTTCGGGGGGGCAGGAGTTTGTGGAGGAAGAGGAGGGACTTCCTCTCTGTCGGATAAATCCGGGATGGGGGAAAGATAATTGCCCCGACTAAGGCTGTGTCTCAAATCGCGCACTTCTGTACTAAATACTAACTATTTGAGTACATAGTGCGTTCACATTGTCGAAGTACGGTCAAATGAAGTGTACTTAAAATACCCGGATGGTGCACTCAAACCGGTCACAAAGTTAAGTGTGGATGGATGGACACTTTCCACACTCAACGGTCGCCATCTTGGCTACGTAGCGGAAGGGGCGGAGCTAACAACCGTTGAAAACTTTTGACAGCGCGGCCGAAGACGCGATAGCGAGACCGACGGAGCAATACAAAGTTGAACGTGATCTTTTTGCTATACATATAAGCCACTTGTAAATATATATTTGGTTAATTTTACAGTCGATAATAATTTTTTGTACCACGAATTATAACGTTTATTAGTACCCGTAATTTGACGTGCTAGCAAGCCAACCTTAGCTAGCTAACAGCGGCAGTTTAACCATATTGGCAATAAGTTATAAGCTAACGTTACATGTGTTGTAGTAGTATACTGTTGTTTGTGTTAAACTTTTGTCCATTGTAGACGATTTTAGTGTTAGATGTATGATCTTAACAAGTTGTACATAATCCGACGTGAGCGTTAGCTCAGCGAAATAGCGATCAGCTGATTGCCAGTAACGTTAACAGTAGCGTAATGTTAAAACGTATCCACTGTTCTGCCTCCACCTGATGTATATCCTGTATATACTGCCTCCCCCTGATGATTATCCTGTATAACCCGTCTCTTCAGGACAAACGAGGAATAGAGGTCCGTCATTTAGGGGTGACGATGGCCATCAGACCGTAGAAGGATCCCTGGAGAGTCTGGAATCCCCCCTCATGTCCCTGTCCCCATCAGACTAGCTACGGCCTGGGGGGAGCCTGCAGAACTACAAGCACATTTTTAAATAAAATTATATTAAAAGTATTTAACTTTGTTATCTTTTGTATTACACGTTGCATGACTGTAGCAAACATATAATGAATATGAAGGAATGGGTCTATTTAAATGTCAGGTCTGTTACCTCTGCTTTCACTATTGTATTGTCACTGTATGAAGACCATTTAGAACAAAAATACAACTTATATAAAAGATGTAATGATGGTTTGTCTATTAGGTAAGTTGTAAGGGGTAATGCTTCATAACAACAGTCTATCTATGGGCAACAGTGTCCTCATGAAACCGTTGAGCATTAAAATGAACAGTAACGTAATGAATGAATATTTACTTTACTTATTTTTAGAGCAGAAACATAAGTATATACTTAAAAGAGTGGACTGCAAAGAATGGGTATAATTAATGAATTAAGAGTGCAGTAACAAGAACGAATAATACGATACAGTTTGTGTATACTGTTTGAAGCTAATGGGGGGGTGACATGACGGCGGTGTCGCAATCGTCATCCTGGCGTGACACGGAGCAAATAAATATATCACATTTATTGTTGTTAAAATATCAAAAACAAGCAGGAATATTTTTCGCGAAACACAGCAGCTGACTGGAATGCTCTCCCTGGGGAAATTCCCAATTGTACAGAAGAAGAAGGATGAAATGTGATCGTCATTTCCGGTAAGTGCACATGGAAGTGCGCGATTTGAGACAACACTCCTCTGTCAAAATTTACGCACTATGCAAGACAGTACGTAGTGCACGAAGTGTACTTCTGTAAGTGCACTAAGGGAAGTGCGCGATTTGAGACACAGCCCATCTTTTCCTCTCTTAACCTCTCTGGTCATTACTGGAGGAAAATTTATGTTGGTTATTGCATTGCAAATAAATTTTTTTTACAGGTGTTTATGGGGTACTGCCGTATGAGTTTGAAATAAAACTTACTGGTGGCTGGGTCTGGTAGTTGACAGAATGTCTGGAGGGGTGGTGTGTCCCTAATTCTTATTTTGCGTGCGGGAGGAGCTTTTGATAGGGGTATGGGATTAATGGTAACAGACTTAAGAGGTGGTGGTGGTGGTGTGGTGTTTGTGTAGGCTGTGAGAAACTCACTCTTTTGCTGGCATAAATGGCCTTTCCTTTGGCAACTGCCAACTTCCCCTAAGCTCCATTGTTCCAACCTCTCATTAACCTGAAAAACTTCCTTTGGTCCTACATCCCACTAGTCCAACATCCCTATGTTTTTGAAAAATTAAACCCTCTGCTCCGACATCCCATTGTTCTAACCATGTAGGCTTTTATGGATCACCTCCCAGAACAGCTTCCAGTAAAATCCAGGATTAAATTTAAAATGGTCCTCGTATCTGGAAAAGCTCTTATTGTCCCACTAGAGCACTACACTCCCAGAGTTACTTGTGGTTCCTAGATTATCTAAAAGTAGAATGTGAGCCAGAGCCTTCAGCTATCAGGCTCCTCTCCTGTGGAACCAGCTCCCAGTCTGGATTCGGGAGGCAGACACCATCACCACATTTAAGAGTAAACTTAAAACTCTCCTCTTTGATAAAGCTTATAGTTAGGGAGTGAGGGATTGTCCCAGAAATACTTATTACTAACCTAACTCTGGGGAGTTTACTCCCCGGAGTCCTTATGCTATTTTTCACCCAGCATGCTGCCTTGGATTAGGGTGGCACCATAATCATGATTGCAACTGTCGCTCCTGCTGCATCCTGCTACATCAAGCTATGCTCTGCTGTGCCATGCTGAATCCTGTGGCATCCTGTGGCACCCTGCGGTGCTCTGCTGTGCCATGAACAACTACAACAACTATTTATAGTCATTGTTCCATTATCTTTATACTAACTGTTATTGCCGCTGTTCATCTGACCCCAACCGGCCCATCAGACACCGCCTACCAAGAGCCTGGGTCTGTCTGAGGTTTCTTCCCAAAAGGGAGTTTTTCCTCGCCACTGTCGCACTAATGCTTGCTCTTGGGGAAATTACTGGAATTGTCGTGTCTTTGTATACTAGAGTGTGGTCTAGACCTACTCTATCTGTAAAGTCTCTTGAGATAACTAATGTTATGATTTGATAATATAAATCTGGGGTGGCTAACCTGCGGCTCGTGAGGCAGATGCGTCTCTTTGCCTGCTCCTGTGAAGCTCTTACTGAGTGGCTGGGTTAAAAAAAATTAAATTAAAAAAATGTATACGTATATATAACTAAATATACTGTGTATATAAGACCCTTTCGCGTTTGGTATCACGTCGGTCGGTAACATTATAGGATATAGGACATAACTATATGGTTTGTTTAAGTGGCGTTGCCGTAGCTAGCTGTATCGTGTATTGAAAATACAAGGTAGGTGCTGCTAGCAAGTGAATAATGGCAGAGTCAGGAGGGAAAAGTAAAGCTAAGCGCAAATATGAAGAGGAGCACAGGACATTTAATCTGAGTGGTAGGAACTGTATTTTTTGTGGAACGAAATGGGAAGCCTTTCTGCTTGATTTGCAAGACGCTATCACATTTTAAAGCATCAAACCTGGAGCGCTATTTCACCTCACTCTATGCTAACATCGCCCGGGATTTCCCCAAAGGCAGTGAACTCAGCAAGCATAAGGTAAACACGTTGAAATGACAGTCAGAGAAGCAGACTCAATTTTTTGGAAAATTTGCAAAGCACTTAGAGACTTTCACATTAGCATCAACTATATCAGGTAGCATGGAACATTGCTTGTGCTAAAAAGCCATACAGTGATGGGGACTTTGTGAAGACATGTCTCAAAGATGTCATTGCTATCCTCGCGCCTGAAAATGACAATTTAAAGCGGTCTGTGTCAGACCTGCAGCTGTCACTCCACACAGTTGAACAGAGAATATCAGATATTAACAACGCGATTGAAACACAGTTACATACGGACCTTGAGAAATTCCTGTATTTCAGCATTGCTTTGGATGAGAGTTGTGACATTCAAGATAAGCCTCAGTTGGCAATATTTGTATGGTCTGTGTCAGAAGACTGCACAATTAAGGAAGAGCTGCTTGACATTGTCCCGTTAAAAGACAGGACCCGTGGCATCAACCTGAAAGAGACACTCATGACTTTTGCTGAGAAGGCAAATTTGCAGTTGTGCTGACAGCAATAGCCACAGACGGTGCACCAGCTATGTTAGGAGCTGCGAATGGCCTTGTTGGGCTGTGCAAAGCTGACAACCGTTTCCCGGATTTTTGGACATTTCACTGCATCATTCATCAAGAGCATCTGGTGTCTAAGAAGCTGATCTTGGACAAAATCATGACACCAGTGCTAGAAATTGTGAGTTTTATTCACACTCATGCTCTCAATCACAGACAGTTCAAAAACCTCATAGCTGAACTTGATGAAGATCTTCCCAGTGATCTGCTTTCAAGAGATAACATGCTTTCCCGCTTTTTTAAAATGTTGAACCCAGTGAAGCTGTTTCTGGGAGAGAAACATAAAGAATATCCTCAGCTACGTGACCCCCAGAGGATTTCAGATTTGGGGTTTCTGGTCGACGTTCAAAGTGTTTTCACATTTGTCAACAAGCTCAAGCTATTCCAGACTCATCTTCATAAGAGAGAGCTCACACATTTACATTTACCTTTAGTGACAAATGAAGCATTGTCCCAATTGGAGAGGATTGAACTTTGTGACAGACTGAAATCTGTGTTGAGAGAAGGAACCACAGAGTTCTGGAAAACAGTGCCCACAGACAGATGTCCCAATGTTAAACATGCTGCACTCAAGCTAATGTCAATGGTTGCAGCAACTTATGACTGTGAATCACTGTTTTCTACACTGAAACAAGTTAAGTCAAAACATGGTTCTGTTCTTACTGACACACACGTGAAAGAGTTGCTTCGAGTGGCCACGACTGAGCACAAACCAGACTGTTATGTTGGGGGTTCAGCTGGCCGTAAGTTTTATTTTATTTTATGATTTTTTCTACATTTTTCTCTCGTCATTCCTTGTCCTCTGTTTGTTTGGTGTTTCCTCTCTCTCTCTCTCTCTCCTTTCCGAAGCCAGCTGATTACACACACCTGCCTCCCATCCGCAATCACTGATCCTCGCTGCCACATCTGCCAGTCATCACGCGCTCCTGCTGTTCAAACTTGCCTGCCATCATCAGCATCAACCTCCGTGTATCTACCCTTCACACACACTTCACCTGATTCGCCTCTGTCAGAAAGCCTTGTACAGAGATTCCATTCCCAGTGTTTCCCTGTGCGTTTCATGTACTTACCCTTGATGTGTTTCTATTTCAGTTTTTCACTCTCCTCCGGTCAGCTGGCTTCAGACCCCGGTCCTCCTCCCACGGTGCACCCCTACTACTACCCCTGCTCATCATCCGTCTCAACTCCTCGTGCCTGTGTTTCCTCGTGACTCTCAAGCTCCTCGTATCCGTGCGTCTTCCTCAGCCTCGGCTCCCGGTTCCTCCTTGATCCATCTTTCGTGTCTCTCCCGGTTCCCAAGCCCTCGCCTGTCCTCTGGTCCTCTGTCTCCCTGCTCCCGGGGTCCACTTCCCCGCTCCCACACCTTACCTACTTTTCATTCAATAAATACCTTTCCCTATGAGCAGTGCATTTGAGTCCGTCCTTCTGTCTTGTAACACAGACCTGAAAAGGCTTGTGGACAACAAAGACTGTCAAGTTTCCCACTGAGTTAGTCTTTGTATATATATAAATAAAAGCCACTGTTGTGTGGGCATGCATGTGTTGTGGCTCTTTGCTATGGTGCATTTTTTTTGTTTTTTTTGGTTCTTTATGCTGGACTGGTTAGCCACCCCTGCTATAAATAAAACTGAATTGAACTGAACAGCATCCGCAGGCAGGGGTAGCGCTATTATCAGACCGGCCCTCGCTGCCTCAAAATGCTACCGGCCCACCGGGAAAAGTTCAGACTTTGCCAATTCCATTCCGCTACTGGGTTGGGGTGAGGCATTTGACCTTGAGTGGTTAAGGTTAGAATAGCTGATTGGTCAGGGGATAGGACCTGTACAAATGGGGTTAATTACATTATGGAAAGTGATCCACAAAAGCCTACATGGTCGAAACAATGGAATGTTGGAGCAGAGGGTTTATTTTTTAAACAAAGGATAAAAGCTTTGGAGAAAAGCACCATCTATATGACATGTAATATAATGTAAAAAGGGACGTCGGACTAATGGGCTGTAGGACCAAAGGGAATTTTTAGAATTATTGAGAGGTTGGAACTATGGAGCGCTGGAGAAATGACATGGTACCCTTTCCTTTAAAGGACGTGGTGGGCTCTTACCTGGTAAAAAGGTGGCTGTCTCAAACGTTCAGAGGGTGGAGAGATGGAAGCTGGTGAATCTTTTTGTTGTTGCTCTATGTTGCACCTCGGTGGTGGAAGGATAGGCTGGCTGGTAGCAGGCTACGTTAGCAGCTGGTCCCTTTGGGCTGCTAGGAGGTTATGGACAAATTTGGGAGATATTAGAACATAACATTTTTTAAGTTGTTGTATGTAGGTTACACTAGCTACCATGCCACTGAAAAAAAGGCAGCTGCTGCCGACGAGGTCTACAAGCTTGAAGAGTTTTGTGTTATTTACAAAGAAACAAAAAGAGAAGACAATGGAAATTTGTTACCATGGCAGCTATGACAGCTAACACCAGCTTTGCTGTTACAGTGGATGCTAGCTCCGAGTCTGCTACCAGAACGGATTTGGCTGAATGTAGGACCAAAGCCACCACCATACCCTTTGCCAAACATGCATCCGCCAGTGTTACAGCTAGTGGTAGCTCTAATATAAAGGATGTTGCCAAACCTGGGACAACTACACACTTGGACTTTTCAGAAGAGGAGCAGAATTTTACATTGCACTTTGCATTCATTCCCTCTGGCTGGAAGCAGTTTTTCAGTGCTTTACACAGTGACTCTGAGTCTATGCCCTGGTCCAGTTTACGTCTGGCTCCACGTCCTCTCTTTGACTTAGCTTCTGCCTTCAAACGTGATTGTTGGTAGACGTTGAAGACTATGTCTGTTCTTTTCTTTTTCACAGGGTATGCCTCTGTTTTGGGGAGAACCTAAAACGCAGCGTAGTGGTCAGATGTTTTTGAGCTCCATGGTGGCAAACTGTTCACTAGTGCTGAACCATCAATAATGATGGTTTCTGCTTCTGGTTCAGTGTCAGGTGTTTTGACAAGAGACTCAGGGATGGCAGCCAGCTGAGAATTCTGTCCACTGTGGAGCTTTCTACCTTCACTCAGGGAATGGCTGATTATCATGTCTGAAGAACTCCGACAGATCTCACACTCTGCTCTGGCATGAGACTGGCACAGTTTGGAGAAGAGCTGGCAGTTCTCCTTCACCAACTTTTTCTTCAAAGAATTGACAGAAGCTTTTTCCTGATGGAAGAAGTTCATGCAGTTCTTCTTGACTGGCTCATAAAGTTTGGGTTCCTGGCTCTCTTCCTTGAAAGAATTGCCCATATTTTTCATGTCACTAGTTAGCTTATTGACTTTATCAAGAAACAACACTTGAGCTTGTTTGGTCTGACATTGGTGGCTAGTTTGTTCTGTAACTTCTTTGGCTCCAGATGTTGCATTGTCCTGCAAAACCAAGCAGCTGACTTCACGACAAGCTACCATCCACCTTCTTAGGGCTGATGGATCTTCAGTCAGACCAATTGCACCCCCACTTCCCCTAATGACAGCATTGGCCTGTTCATGAGCTTGGTGTATGGCCATTGCAGAGAACGCTAGCTGAGGGTGTTTATGTTTCAGGGTCATCATGTCTCTGAGGTGGATTAGAAGCCAGCGTGCATAATTCACACTGTTGTTGGGGCCTTTGTAGTTTGCGATTCTCACACCAAGCCTTAAATTCAAGCATGTCCTCATTATTTTTGAACTGTCTCATTGGTGTAGTCATTGTAAGCTGCCTGCAGAAGCTTGTACAGACAGCATGCTGTTATCTGGAGCATATGTTGTGTTTTAGTGGTGCTTGAGGCTGTTAAAAATGATTCTGCCGGTCCAGAGGATGCTATCCCTGCCTCCAGCCCCTGTCCAAACACTTAACTCTTGATATAAATAGTTTATGATCTTGAATTTGATATCATTGTAATTCTTGATTACCACAACTTAGTGGTAAATATCACCTCTTGTGATTTATCACATTTGGTTCAAGAGATATGATGGAAAATACATAATTTGGTTCTGGCCAAATTGGCAACCCCAGCTGTCTAGAGGCCTTCATTTCTGTTGTGTGCGGTATCATTGTAATTGTTGATTATCAAAACCTAGGGGTAGACCTCATCCTTTATGCAGTTGAATGTTTTGGTCAGGAGACATCATGCAAAATACATAATTTGGCTATGTCGGCCGTTTTTTTCGCAATGGCTAACTCACTTTTTTGAAAGAGCACAACCCACTGAGTAATTGTGCCAATTTTGGTGCTTGTGTCCACATGTGAACAATTTCCTTAAAAAAATCGCACTTATCTGCTCCACTGGGGGGGGGTAATTCCCTGACCAGGCCAAGGCAGTTGTCTAAAAAACGAAAACACTATACGCACTGTTGGAACATATATGTTTTTATGAGTTGGTTGTCCAACATTTATTTGTCTGCACATCCTACCTTTATATTAATATACACTACCGTTCAAAAGTTTGGGGTCACATTGAAATGTCCTTATTTTTGAAGGAAAAGCACTGTACTTTTCAATGAAGATAACTTTAAACTAGTCTTAACTTTGAAGAAATACACTCTATACATTGCTAATGTGGTAAATGACTATTCTAGCTGCAAATGTCTGGTTTTTGGTGCAATATCTACATAGGTGTATAGAGGCCCATTTCCAGCAACTATCACTCCAGTGTTCTAATGGTACAACATGTTTGCTCATTGGCTCAGAAGGCTAATTGATGATTAGAAAACCCTTGTGCAATCATGTTCACACATCTGAAAACAGTTTAGGTCGTTACAGAAGCTACAAAACTGACCTTCCTTTGAGCCGATTGAGTTTCTGGAGCATCACATTTGTGGGGTCAATTAAACGCTCAAAATGGCCAGAAAAAGAGAACTTTCATCTGAAACTCGACAGTCTATTCTTGTCCTTAGAAATGAAGGCTATTCCATGCGAGACATTGCTAAGAAATTGAAGATTTCCTACAACGGTGTGTACTACTCCCTTCAGAGGACAGCACAAACAGGCTCTAACCAGAGTAGAAAAAGAAGTGGGAGGCCGTGTTCCACAACTGAGCAAGAAAATAAGTACATTAGAGTCTCTAGTTTGAGAAACAGACGCCTCACAGGTCCCCAACTGGCATCTTCATTAAATAGTACCCGCAAAACACCAGTGTCAACATCTACAGTGAAGAGGCGGCTGCGGGATTCTGGGCTTCAGGGCAGAGTGGCAAAGAAAAAGCCATATCTGAGACTGGCCAATAAAAGAAAAAGATTAAGATGGGCAAAAGAACACAGACATTGGACAGAGGAAGACTGGAAAAAAGTGTTGTGGACGGATGAATCCAAGTTTGAGGTGTTTGGATCACAAAGAAGAACGTTTGTGAGACGCAGAACAAATGAAAAGATGCTAGAAGAATGCCTGACGCCATCTGTTAAGCATGGTGGAGGTAATATGATGGTCTGGGGTTGCTTTGGTGCTGGTAAGGTGGGAGATTTGTACAGGGTAAAAGGGATTCTGAATAAGGAAGGCTATCACTCCATTTTGCAACGCCATGCCATACCCAGTGGACAGCGCTTGATTGGAGCCAATTTCATCCTACAACAGGACAATGACCCTAAACACACCTCCAAATTGTGCAAGAACTATTTAGAGCAGAAGCAGGCAGCTGGTATTCTATCGGTAATGGAGTGGCCAGCGCAGTCACCAGATCTGAACCCCATTGAGCTGTTGTGGGAGCAGCTTGACCGTATGGTACGCAAGAAGTGCCCATCCAACCAATCCAACTTGTGGGAACTGCTTCTGGAAGCGTGGGGTGCAATTTCTCCAGATTACCTCAACAAATTAACAGCTAGAATGCCAAAGGTCTGCAATGCTGTAATTGCTGGAAATGGAGGATTCTTTGATGAAAGAAAAGTTTAATGTAAAAAAAATCTTCTTTCAAATACAAATCAGTATTTCTAACCTTGTCAATGTCTTGACTCTATTTTCTATTCATTTCACAACGTATGGTGGTAAATAAGTGTGACTTTTCAGGAAAACACAAAATTGTTTGGGTGACCCCAAACTTTTGAACGGTAGTGTAGGCTTTTTATATTTATATCAATATGATAGGATACCTGTAAAGTATAGTAGGCAAGGAAAGGAGAAAGAAGAGTAAAAATCCTTACTTTTTATAAAATTAAATGTACTGTAAAAATGTATACTTATTTAATGGAGAACTTCTGATTAGGTGTTAGAAATGTAAAATGTTTATAGGAAATTATTGAAGTTTGCTACTGACATTTACCAAATGCTGTGTAGATCATACATTGTGTATACAATATTTGTATGGAAAGGGGGAGCTGCAGCTCCAGAAAGAGCTTGTTACCTGTCTCTCATTACAGCCCTCAGTGCCTTGGGTATTTAGTCTGTGTGCTCCCTTTGTCTAGTATCCGATCGTCGTCTCCCCTTGTCTTTTGAAGTCTTGCCTGTTCCTAGTGATTGGTTTGCCCGTGTTTCAGTGATTCTGGTTTTCTTTTGGATTTTCCTAAGTTCTCTGCCTCTTTTTTGGACTCATTGAACTCCAAAAGGAAATGTCCATGCTCCATAGTTGCAATGGAGTCAAAACTGTCAGCCCTCACCAGAATGGATGCAGATGAGAGAGCGACCACGACGCAATAATGTCCGTTTTGTGGGCATTCCCAAAGGTAAAAGAGAAGGAGGTGCAGTGGAGTTTTAGGGGGAGTTTATCTGGTAAATGCTGGAAATTGAGGGAGAATGTGAGTCGAGCGTGCACATAAAACCCAGGAGATAGACCCAGAATCATGCTGGCAAGATTTCTGAGATCATCAGACAGGGAACGGGTGTGCGGGCGGAGAGAGGCAAGGGCAAGCTAACCTGGCAGAATAACTATAGCTATTTCCAGACTTTCAAAAGAAAAAGCTTCAGGAAAGAGGTGAGATTCAGAATCCTGTATCCTGCCAAACTTAAAATAGACGCCAAGGATGGAGTTGTGAAAAATAGTGATTTCTCAGCAAGGGAATTATGATTGTCAGCCCTGTGTCAATGTGAAATTTGCCATTATGTGCTGATGGCTTGACCTTTATTTGTTTTCAGCTTATTCCTAGAGCTGACTAGCGTTGATATAGGATATTGGCTTGGACTCACCTCGGACATGTTTTCTTTTGTATGATTCTGGTTGGACACATTTTCTTTTTCATCAGTGGTGCCTTTAAACTTGTCATTAATGTAATTTTCTGTCTAAATTGTAGGTTTTCACCTGTTGTTTGCCTTAGTTTAGTTGTCTTTGGATTTTAATCATTTTAGTTTGTTAGTGCCTAGTGTGACCATATATTGACCTCCGAAAAAGAGGACACTCGGCCCAGCCTCGAAATACTAATTTAGACAGGCTTCTCAGAGGTTAATGAACATGCCACAATGCCAATTGTTATGCCACAATGGTGTAAAAATAACTTATCATAAAATAAAATAGGTAACAACCTGTAACAAAATAGCTCTTTCCAAATAAATATGAAATAATGTTCTAAATGTGACCTATTCTGTGTCAGCTTCAACTAAATCTTTTAAAACCTTTTTCAATGTAATAAGAAAGTTTTTTGGTGTCCATGTGAGCTTTGAGATCTCCAGCACCTTTATTGGAGACTGAACGTATGTGCTAGCTTTGCACACATTGCACTCCGCCTCCCACTTGTCCCAACCAGGACTGTACGTGGAAAGTTTTGCAGTTCCACTGAAGCTGCACTTACGCTTCTGCATTTTGTGTTTAATGCTACTCCCCTGTCTGATCTGCTCCCTGTATGTGTGAGTCTCAAAGCCGACCACAAGGCAGCCTCTCGGGAATTACGTCACGCAACAAAGTACCGTAGTAGTCAATTTAAGCACAACAATGAAAACCAGACATTTTCATTAATTTATAACCCCCCCAGACAGTAAGTAAAAAGTTATAATTAGTGCCTCCAGGACACTCCCGGTTTGGTTTGCTTGTATAAGTTGTCAACTGTTTTTTTTTTTTTTTAGTTAATTGTTATTTTGCTTCCAGTGGAGCTAGTAGCCAGCTTGTGGTGGTGGCTAGACATATTAGTGTGTGGTTCTCTTCACATATTGTAGTGGGAACAGCACGGTGACACGATTTGCAGTGGGCACATGCGGTGGATAAGTTGGTGCACCCCTGCAACAGTGACGGAAACAGAGTGAGGACCCAAAAGCAGAGATGGCTAGGTAGGCAGGAGAGGGTTTCCAAGGCTTTATTGTACTCAAAAAATAAATAAAAAAATAACACAACACAGGAAGCACAGGATCAAAAACAAAGTCCCAAAAAGCAAAAACTTACAAAGATCCGGGGGGGAAAAAAAGAAAACAGGCAAAAACAGCAAACAAAGGCAAGGTTCAAAGTTCAAGGAGTCTTTATTATCCCAGAGGGGCAATTTATTGTGCAGCAGCATGTAACACACAGGTTATACAAGACAACAGCCATACATCTAGAAACAAAATACGTACTACATGGAAGACCACACCTCACATTGACTTATTAAAAAAGCCTATAGCAGCTGGGACGAAAGAGTTTGTGTCTGTTGGTCATGCATTTAGGCAGACTGAATCTGCGGCCGGACGGCAACAAGATGTAGCAGCTGTTCAGGGGGTAACTAGGGTCGGCTAGGACTGATTGGGCCTTCTTGAGGGACCTTGTCTCATGTACAGAGTTTAAGTCAGTCAGAGGGTTGTGGGAAATCTTGCCACACACCTTAACTATATATATTCCAGCCTGTTCTTGTTTTAAAGCGTGAGGGCCCCAAACCGACTCAAAGGCAAAAGAAAGAATAGATTCAATAAAACAATTGAAAATGCTATTTCTTACAGACAACGTCAACTTGTGGCTCGAAGGTGAGTTTGTCATTGATTATAATACCAAGGTATTTGTATTGCTTCACCACTTCTATAACTTGATCATTAAGGAGAGCAGAAGAGAGGGTGAGGGGGGTTCTTTCTAAAATCGATTAGCATTTCTTTAGTTTTTGCCACGTTAATGTTAATAAAAGTCGACTTGCACCACTCTGTTAAATCATTTAAAATAGCGCCATACTCCGGGGCGTGTATAATAAAATCGCTTAGAGGACGCAGCCAAATAAAATGCTATTCACTGAGCCATCAGATAAAATTCTATTCACTGTCACGGGTTGTTAGTTAAAAAGTTCAACCAACAGATAAGACAAGGATCAATATTAAAAGGTACTCTTTAAAATCCCCGCTAAAATATGTTTTTGGATGCAATTAAAAGCTGAAGAAAAGTCAATAAAAAGCAGCCGCACAAAGCTCTTAGCACTCTCAAGATTGGTATGGATCAAGTTAAAAAGAGTACATCTTCCACTCCCTGGTTTGGTCTGTAGGCAAATTGAAACTGATCCAGTAGATCCTGGACATAGTTAAAAAGTTCATCCTTCACGATCTTCTATAACATCTTCATAGTGAGGGACGTGAGTGCCACAGGCCTAAAGTCATTAAGAGACTCTGGAGCCTTTTTGTTTTTTTTGGCACTGGAACAATAATTTAGTCTTTCCAAAGGCGAGGAACAGTGTGGAGATGTAAAAACATTTTGTAAATAAAACAAAAAAATGTCTGCCAGCTGTTTAGCACAGTTCTTTAATATAAGGCCTCCAATACCGTTAGGGCCGGGACTTTTCCTTTTGTTTATGCCTCTGAAGAGTGTCAGGACCTCGTTCCTTTCAACCTGGACTTTACCCTGCCCAGGGGCAACATTGTTAAAAACGAACAGCTCCTCAGTAAAAGAAGTATTAAAACGATAATAAGTGTTCAGCTCATTTGAGAGGACAAGGTTTGACATGCCATTAAGGGAGATCAGACACTTCTTAGGTTGCATCCCCATCATACAGAGTATACAGAGTATACCCAAAAGTTTGCATAACAGCGTAAAAAGGATAAAACAACCCATCAAACTGAGGTGAGTCATTGCAGGGAAAAAACTTACAGGGCCATGGGAACAACACACGCAAAACTGCAGCAGGGCAACGAACAGCATGGCACACGGACGCCGGAACAATCTGACAGGAGACAAAGGGGAATACAGAAGTTAAATACAAGAGGTAACGAGGAACAGGTGACACATCAGGTGAATCACATCAGGGCGGAGCAGGACAATCAGACAGGCAAGGAGTACAACTAGAGACAAGACGAGACAGAGACCAACCTTCAAAATAAAACAGGAAATGGAACATACAGACACTCACAGCGGAATACAAGACAGACTACCACACAAGACCGGGGAGGAAACTAAGACACAAACACGAGGAGACAAGACGGGACCGAAAAAAACCAAAGTAGGAGAAAAAGAAACTAAAGCACAAACCCAAACCATAACACACACCCTTAGTAGACTTTCTTTCCACAGCTGGCCTCTTTTGTAACCACGTCTCCACGTTACACGTCTTGCTTCAGTTAGTGAACCTGTGTAGCCTTTGTATAACTGGGGTGTTTGTTGAAGCAGAGATAAACATTTCTTAGGGTGGGAGTACCCAGGTGGCGTTGTCCGTTAGACTCGAGTGGTGATTCCTCCCCTAGCACCACGCGCCAGTTGTCTGTAACTCTGGTTCAAGTAAAGTGGCAAACTTTTTGATGTCACACAGTTGTGTAGACATCCCAGTATCAATACACACATTAACCCGCTTATGGTTTTCCTGCATGTGCACTATGTAGTAACCAGCAGCTATCAGGTTGCGGTGAAAGCCCTCCTGTGGTGTTCTCTGTCCCACGGTTGTCTCCGTCATGCTGCCTGGCCCTGTACCCATGCATCCATGCCCTGTGCCGGGGTTAGCTTCTGTTTCGGGAAATGGGGCCTTGGCGTTCTCCTTTACCTTGTCAAGATAAGCTAGGTTAGCCTCCTTGTGTGCGCTTCTGTGTGCGGGGATTTTTCCATTTCATAAACTGTCCACATATTTTACCACTGCAAGGCACTTGCTTTTATCTTGTAACAGTTCACCTTACACCAAACAGCAAGGGGAAAGCACATCACGCAAATAATATAAAAGGTAACGGGCGGATCTGATATCTGCCAAAGTGTATACAACCTACTCCTGCTACTTTATTAAACCGCAACTAAGTCATCCACCACAAACCCTCAATGAAAGGGACGACAACGACAGGGTGTGATTTGTTCACTGAGGTACTGGAAATGAATGTTTTGACAAAATGGGACTTGAATGGGAACTATGCCGTTTTTTGGCTTGATTTACCTTAACTGAACAGTCATTGGAATGGTTATATGATTTTTTTGGAGTTGAATGGTGGTTGCCTCGCTCCCCCCTAGCGCCTGTGAGTGGAAAAACCACCCTTGCAACTTTCAGCCGGCAAGTCACCGGACTCCGCGTCAGAAAGTGTTGCATGATATCAGGTCTCGCGATGTAATGAATTGCTTCACGGTACTGCACACATATGCCCATCTAGGAATCGGTTAACCGAGTTTTTCATTGTCATGGCTGATTCGGCAAAAAAGAACAAGAAACTTAAAGATTCAAGTTTCTTCATTGTCATTCCACAGTACACTGTAGTACGAAATTACGTGCAGAGAGTTCACAGCTGAAAAAATATAGCACGGAAACAATTAAATACACTGTTGAAAATCAAGATATTAGCTATATAAATAAAAATAAATAAATTCTTGTATGGGTGTACAGAGCATGTAGAGGGATAAATATAAACATACCAAATCTAAAAAAAAAACAGAAAAATATAGCTATCTTGGTATATACAGTTGGGAGTACAAATATCCATGTATAAAATAGTGTAGTTGAGAATAAGCTGTAGTCAGAACAGATACTAAGGTGTATTCAAACAGATAACTTTTCTGATCTTGCAAATTGTTTAGCATCAAATTCATGTTGAAGGGAGTTGTCGAATTGTACAAATAATTAGCTGTGTTCATTTTTGCAATTCTACATGAACTAACCAAGAAGTACTTTGCCAAACTAAGCAAGTAGCTAGTGTTTTGCCACATTGTAAAGGGTAACGCTAACCTCCAGCTTATAGCAATTATCATGGTATCCACCAGAGGCGGGGTGACAATCAGGACAGTCGGGATTTTTCCCAGTGGTCCGAGGCCGCAAGGGCCATTCTGGTTATACATTGCTATTTCTTACCAACAGTATCTAGCAGCCTGGTGTGTCGCGGCTGCGCCCCGGCCCTCTGGTCAAACTGTGCAGCCTCTGCTCAACCAGTATGTTGGACGGATTGTCTATTCACTTTACCAGTAAATTTTTTGCCGCTGGTGTCCACATAAAACACATCCCCCACTGGATTTAAGTTTTGGGAATTTGCGAAAATAATGCGTTTGGAAATGTTTTATACAGGAATATTTTAGGAAAAAACGAGTGTATGGTTGAGACTGCACATCACAGCACAATTTACACTCAAAGCCAATCATTCTGTGTAATGAGTTTCTTCTCCTGGAGTGTATTTATTAGTGACACATTTTTTGCTTGATGTATCTGTTGGCATAATACATGTAAGATTTAGTTGACGGCATTTCTCTTTTTTATTTATCATAAGCGTTACCAGCTAGAAAAGATATCGGCTGCCAGAATGAGGACCCTCTAAGACAGTGTTGACACACAACTCTCTTCTAGGACTCTGCACTCACATTACAAAAGTGAAGGTTTGTTGATTTACAGATTGCAAATTACTCTTGCTCAAGTGTTATAATGAGCTGTTGCAGCCTTTAGTGCTTGAATTTTTAATATGACAGTGCTGTCATGTTTTACTCCTAACAATGCTTTGTTATCATAGAAAATATACTTTTTTTACAGCTGTCCAGCCTACGGTGTCCCGCAAGGGCTTTTGGACGTCCTCTGATCCCTTCAGAGACCAACCCCCAAAAAGCGACCATCTAAGTGATCGCGCATGGAGAAGAAGGAAGAGGAGGACGCTCTCGAGGGCAGCTCAATTATTACTTCTCAAGAGCAGCACCGGACACAACCTATGACCCTGCAGACTCACTCTCTAAATGTATATAATCAGTTTTCATTTATTTTGCTGAAATGGATATTGTCGATCTCCAGTTGGTTCAGGTGGGCAGGATAAATGGAATTTTTAAGTGAAACGTTTTTTTTAATACATTTTTGTAAATGCTACACATGTTAAATATGGATCCATACTTATGTTATTTGACAGAGCAATGAGGTTGGTGGCAGCTCATACATGGAGAAATAGGGCCTGAAGAGGAGCCTGTCATTGTTGGGTGCACGTGGTGTAACCGTTGACTGAATTGTCACCAACCACCACCCAGAAATTCAGAAATTCCTGAAGGAGGAAAACATCACACAATTCTACGTTGTCTGGCATTTGAAGAAGGGTATATTTCTGTTTTTTGCAATTGACATTGCATAATATTTGAATGTATTGGTGGCCTTGTTATATTGTTACACTTATGTGTCAACAGGATTTGGAAAAACTTGTCCATGCCTTTATCTTCAGTAGACTTGACTACTGTAACGGTGTCTTTACAGGTCTCCCTAAAAAATCAATCAGACAGTTGCAGCTGATTCAGAACGCTGCTGCTCGAGTCCTCACTAAGACCAGGAGACTGGATCACATCACTCCAGTTCTGAAGTCTTTACACTGGCTTCCTGTGTCTCAAAGAATTGATTTCAAAGTACTCTTGCTAGTTTATAAATCGCTTAACGGTTTAGGTCCAGAATATTTCTGATCTGCTACTACACTATGACCTCTCAGGTCATCTGGGACAGGTCTGCTTTCTGTCCCCAGAGTCAGAACTAAACAGGGTGAAGCAGCTTTCAGTTTCTATGCTCCTCATATCTGGAATAAACTCCCAGAAACCTGTAGATCCGCTGCTACTCTCAGTTCTTTTAAATCAAGGCTGAAGACCTTTCTTTTTGATGCTGCCTTTCTTTAAATGAATGCTCATTTCTTTAAATTTCTTATGCTGCACTGTAACTTTTATTCTTGTGTTTTATGTGTCTATTTTTTAACTGTCTATTCATGTGTTTTACCGGTTTTAAATGCTTATGATTTTTAACTGTTTTTACTTGTGTTTTCTCTGTTTAACTGATTTTGTGTAAAGCACTTTGAATTCCCCTGTTGCTGAAATGTGCTATACAAATAAAGCTGCCTTGCCTTGTTTTACATACATAAAGAACCTTCTAGGCTTATACCTGACGAGTCTACACATAAAGCTTCATGAAAACACATTCATATCGTGACAACTTTTGAAAGAAAAATGTATTCTGATTTGTAGGACTTTCAAAGAAACTAGATTAAATACGCAAAACAATGACTGTCAAAAAGTAAAGAGGTGGATGACAGCCATCAGAACCATGTCTATTGAACAACTTCATCATCCAAAACGGGGCCAGAGAGAGTGGCTGAATGGACCTCCCTCCTGAACCATCTTTCATTCAACTGGTTTGGTTATATTTATTAGCTGCAATTCTGGTCATTACCAGTAATGTGATGTAGTATACAATGTTTTTGTCTTGCAGGAACTCCTGCGTTCTACAACTTGGAGAAGGAGCTTACCAAAAAGACTGAAGGACAATGCCAAACTCAGTCCCCACTACCATACATCCTCTTTGGAGGTGTTCCATAGCGTCATCCTGTGGTTCTCTCCAAAAAAAAACGTGGTCTATCCATATCTGGGAATGCCGTGGTGGTAAATTAAACTGTTTCCTTTTTGAGAACATTTGTGTTATAGTTTAGGTATTTTGCTTTGTTTTTGTTCCTCCTTATATGGTATATTTTGTTCTGTCTTGTCTCCTTGTGCTTGTGTCCTAGTTTCCTCCCCGGTCTTGTGTTGTAGTTTCTGTCTTGTGTCTTGTGTGGCCCTTGAGTGTCTGTATGTTGTTTCCTGTTTTATTTTAATAGTCTGGTTTTCTGTTCTGTTTTGTCTTTAGTTTTACTTCCTGTGTTTTCCCGCTCCTGTGATTACTTGATGTCTTCCACCTGTTTCCCAGCCCTTGTGTCACCTGACTCTTGTTATCTCGTTATCCAGTGTATTTAGTGTCTGTGCTCCCCTTATCCCTTTTCAGGTTGGGGTGGTAGTAGCTCCGTCAGTAAGGAGTTGGGTTGGGAACCGGAGGGTCGCTGATTCTAGTCCCCATACTGACCAAAGTATGGTGGTAGATTGGTAGCTGGAGAGGAGCCAGTTCACTTCCTGGGCCTTTACTTGGTCAGCCCCCTCACTCTGACATCTCTCCATTTAGTGCATGTATAGGTACTGAGCATGTGTGTATAATTTAGGCCTGTGTGTAATAACAGAGTGTACATTATTATTAAATCCTTTGGTTTGTTTGCGTGTTCCGGCCAGCTTGTTTGTTCCTGTCAGCCTATGTTCTGGTCCCTATTTCCCTGAGGCATTTTGCTCTTGTTTTGTGTTCCTGTTTTTGGTTTTCATTTTTGTCTCTTTTGCCTTTTTGGGATTTTTAATATTTTGATTTTGGACTGTGTCGTGGATTCCTTTTTGTATTCACTGTTTTTGGTTGAATAAATCCTCAACTTTGAACTCACCTCCCTCCCTGCATGCCTCTGTGGTTTGGTCTTCTTTCCCTTCACGTCACAATTTGCCCATTTCTTTCAATTGTTTTGTTTGTTTTTCTTTTTACTCTCCAAGACTCTACCTGGCTGCCCTGCATCATAATGAAAATGCTGATCAAGGCCAAGCCACCACATCATTAAGGGATCCTCATTTCAAACTGAGCTTTCCAAAATCCAGGAAGGGACTGTAGAGCCAGACCAGCGAAGACTGAGGCAACATTCTGTAACTTTATTATTTTTTGACTCAAAAACAAACATGTACATGACACAAAGCACTGCAACTGTACTTTCAACACAGTAAATAAACTTTCGCAAACTGCTCAGTATGCTGTTGGTGTTTACCCTTTCCATTATTGTGTTACATATAGTTTTGTACACTTTAGGTTTAAAGGGAAGAAGCCCAAAAGACTCACTTTATCCAAAATAAAACACTGTCCACAAACTGCTCCGAACAGTTCATGCTCAAAAGCATTTGTCTCTGAAGTAAAGACTCAACTAGTTGTTGCTTTTCACTTTGTAACACATGTTATGTTGGAGATGTTTCACTCTTCAACTAAAACAGAGACCTAAACACACAGGGTGAAAACAGGATCTGCAGCAATGTGCGGTACAACAAAATATGGTCTTTTCTGAAAATAAAACCACAAACTTATTGTGGTAAAACCTCTAAATAAAATTATGAACCTGAAAATGCACATAATAGGAGAATGTTAAATACCTGAGAAAATACAAAATTAAAAGTGCAAACTGTCAGTATATGAACAGTTGTGGAACAGTCTAGTAGATTATACTAGTGATTCACTTTTGTGTGTGGCTCAGGGTATGTTAGGGTTAGATTGGGATGATTTGATGGACATGATCATGGAGAAAGTCTTAGGTAACCCATTGTTGTATAAAGACAAGATTCTGAAGATAAACATCCCGCTGGACCTGTCTTTACAATATGAGCATTCAGACAAGGAGGAGGTCATCGCCAGCTAAGTGTCAAGATTCATTAAGGAGGGGTAGTTTAAAGCCTCCATATCTTCACTGGAGGCCAGAAAACTCCTGTCAGATCCGAAGAACCACGCATGAGGGGATTGCTACCCATATCTTCCGACCAAGGAAGCCCCAGCACCAGTTCACAACACTCCTATAGGCTACAAACCTGTAATGACTGAGAAGAAGAACATTGGTAGTCAACAGGTTCTATAATGTGTGTTCACATTTCTCTAATTTGGATTCAGTGAATCGGTCAACACTGTATTTAAATGTACAATGACAGTGGTCAGTACATGTTTATAGTATCTGTAAAATGTTTCATATGAATTTGTGTAATACAGAGTATTTGCTTAGGAAATACTTGGCTATATGTTCAAGAAAAGAGATTATGTTGTATGAACAGTGAATGTAAGTAGGTTATTACAGAGAAAACTCACTGCTCTATCCCCTGTAGCTGTAAAGGACCCCCCTGTAAAGGTTGCATGCATTCTGCAGCCAGAACACATTTAGGCAAACAGGTGGGAAACCTGGATGGGCTATCATGCATGGAGGCCATTCATCCAGCTGCTGCAGCCGTCTGGTAACCTATTTTGCATTACCTAACATAAGGTAAGTATCTGCAGTGGCATGTTGTCTGCAAACATATATTGCCAACATTAGTGTAGGAAAGATAATGCTACCTGTGGCACCTCCTGGCAGCATAGATTCTCAGGCTCAAATGGCATTGTTGCACAATTTCCCCATGTGCACCTTAAAAAAAAATTTAAAAAAGAGTCATGCATGTAAAGAAATAAGAAAACCGATATTTGGAACAAACTATGCAAACACATTGATGACAATTTGGTACCTTGAAACTTTTATAGTTTTCCTCAATTGCTAAAACACTAAACCCTATTGTCTGAACCAAATGCTCAGTTGCCTAAACCCACTGATTGAATCAATCACTCTTTGGCAAAACTATAAGCACTTTTCACCTGTTTAGACACAACTTGCCAGCACATTTTCATTGTGATGCACCCATGCTGCATTATGGTGAGCACAGGTGACCAGTCAAACACAATTAAAGCCCAGGTGTCACCACTTGAACACACCAACTCAAAATTGATCACACTTGTGGCTAATGATGTGAGAGAACATATATAGTAAGCCAGTTCAGAGAGCACTGGTTTGTGAGAGAACAGGTAATTACCTTTTTTTGACATAATACAGTATGTAAATGTTGACAGCAATTACTGTATGACATACTATATACTGTACCACAGTATACTGTAAGTAATTGTTTTAGTGCATTAGGGGTGATCCGAGTATCCGGCTGAAACAAGTATCCGGTACGGATAAAGCACTTTTCCCGAGTACAAGTATTATCCGAGTAATATGAGTCAATATCCATGCTCGGATTGAATAAAACTCCTCAACTGGCCGCGCAGCGTTCTGTGATAATAAGTGCGCACCCCCCCCCCCCGCCTACAAACACGCTCGGATCAATTACACACACACACAACATGGAGAAATGCCTCTCTCTCTCTCTCTCTCTCTCTCTCTCTCTCTCTCTCTCTCTCTCTCTCTCTCTCTCTCTCTCCTCTCCTCTCTCTCTCTCTCTCTCTCTCTCCTCTCTCTCTCTCTCTCTCTCTCTCTCTCTCTCTCTCTCTCTCTCCGTCAGGCAGTCGGGTCTGCGGATCTGTTCCGTTAACGTTTAGGGTTTCTTCAGCTTCAGGTTTGTTTTTAACTTTGGTTTGTAGTCTTTACATAGTAACCAGTAGATTTCTGGTGAACGTGGGGTTTGTAGTCCTTACATAGTAACCAGTGGATTTCTGGTGAACGTGGGTTTGTAGTCCTTACATAGTAACCAGTGGATTTCTGGTGAACGTGGGGTTTGTAGTCCTTACATAGTAACCAGTGGATTTCTGGTGAACGTGGGTTTGTAGTCTTAAATAGCAACTCCCGTAGGTCTCTGTGAACGGGGTTTTAGACATTTTTTACTGTCAGCCCGTTGCGTCTCTGCCATCGGAGATTCTTTATTTTCTTTCTTACTGTCACTGCCCCCCCACCCACACCCCACTCTCTCTCACACACTCACACACACACACTCACACACACACACACACACACACACACACACACACACCTGGTGTGTAAATAAAAAAAATAAAAAAGAACCAAAAAAAACACTGATCATGAAAAAATAAAAAGTTAAAAGAAAGTTATACTGAGTATGAAAACTCTTGTTCATTACATTTTACTTTATAATTGCAACCGCATGTGTTGTATTCATTGTTGCAAAACGTTCTGTAGTTTGTTTGTTACCATGACAACACCATTGATCTGAAGCTCGATGCTGTCATGTAAATAGTTTTCTAATCAGCAATAAATATAACAATTTTTGATCAACTCATATCAATTGCATGCTTAAATAACATACCGGTTAAAGCCCCGCCCATTTCAAGAGAACCCGACCCACTTCCGGGTTAAATCTGACCACTTCCGGTTTAGCCCCGCCCAGTCCGAGTACGGATCCGGATACAGATAATTAATGTGGTAAACAGATACAGATAATGCTGTACTCGCTCATCCCTACAGTGCATCACTGTACCAATGTACTGTAGTATTGTAATGGAGGGTTGGTCTAACTGTTTGTAGGCCTAGTATTCCATGTATATTTTTTTGTAACTCCATGTTCTCTTTTTGTAGAATTGAAAGACTGCCACATGGGGCTGGGAGGACAGGTATGTTCTCCCCACACCAAGAGACCCTAATTGTTGATATGGTCCGTGAGAACAATGCCATTAAACTGACTGAAATTCAGCAGAAGATCATTGAGGACAATGTAAATTTTGAGGGTATCAACAGTGTTGATCGTGTCCTCAAGTGTAACAGACTGTGCATTACAGTTTTTTCCAATTGCTAACACACTAAAATGAAATGCACAGTTATTTAAACTGACACACAGAGAGCAAAACTTCCTCAAGTCTCCAAAAGCCTTAACACATTTTCTGCTTTACACACATTTTGTATTTCAAAATAGCACTTTTTAAATGCACTGAACACAGTTTTCTGCATAAGACACAACAATCTCACATGTTTGCCATTTCAAAACACTGCCATTCAAAATGACACAACATGAGCTAATTTGAGAATTACATGTGCCACCTGGCCAAACACCTCAATGGTTAATTGTCAACACTCCAATCAGGATGTAAGCACTATGAAAAGAAAAATATTTTGGCATTGTCCAAGCTCTATTTAATTTATTTTTTCTAAAGGACTGAGAGACGACACCATGGTGGAGGAAGTGGCCAAATGTACAGGAAGCTGGCATTGTAAACTTGGTTTTGGGACATAATGTAAATGTGCTGTATTTATATAGCGCTTTTCTAGTCTTAAAGACTACTCAAAGCGCTTTTACATAGTACAGGATACATTCATACGCCGAGGCTGCCGTACAAGGTGCCACCTGCTCATCAGATAAAAACCCACACACATTCACACTCCGATGCATAGCACCTCAGGGCAACTTCGAGGTTCAGTGTCTTGCCCAAGGACACTTCGACATGGGACTGCAGGGAAAGGGATCGAACCACCAACCTTCCGATTGGCAGGCAACCACTCTACCACTGATCCACAGCCGCCCTGTAATGATAATGAAATCAGATTACTAGAAATTCAAAGCCACATCATCCAAGACAACACCTTATTCAACAACATTCAACGAGTCAGTCTGTCCACATTGGCTCGCATTCTCGAGCAAAACCATATCGTAATGAAACAACTTTATAAAGGTGCCGTTTGAGAGAAACGCTCAAGGAAACAAAGAGGTCAGACGAGCATATGTGGATGTATGTACAATATTGACTGCAGTACACTACACGCAACATTGTTTCCCAGTGTACTGGAGAACACCATATTGACAGATTTTTGTTATTTGTTTCAGGGAGTACTGGAAATGGATGTTCCTGAAATCCCACATGAGTTCATCTTTATAGATGAGGCTGAGTTCAACCTAGCAAAGACCAGAAGAAGGTGGAGAAACGTCATTGGCCACCAAGCCATTATGGATGTTCCTGGCCAACGTGGTGGGAACATCACAATGTGCGCTGCCATCTCCAGTATGCATAGTGTACTCCATCCTCATGCCAGCCTTTGACCATACAACACAGCCCATATTCTCACATTTCTGGACAGACTTTAAAACATTCTCATACCACCAGAGCGTATGAACGATGCAGACCATCAAGGAAACCGGTACGTTGTAGTATGGGACAACGTGAGCTTTCATCTTGCAGCCGCAGTCCAAAACTGGTTTGCTGACCACCCAACATTTCTCGTGCAATACCTCCCACCATACTCACTATTTCTGAACCCCATAGAAGAGTTCTTTTCAACATGGTAGTGGAAGGTACACGACCGGCAGCCCTTGAGCAGGCTATGGAAGAGGCATGTGATGAGATTGATTTGGGTGCAATTCAGGGATGGATAAGGCACTCAGTTAGCTTCTTCCCTCGATGTCTGGCAGGGGAAGTTATTGCGTGTGATTTTGACAAGGCATTGTGGCCAGACCTGGTTGTTTTCTTGCCTCTTTTTTTACTGTGATATTTTTTCTGAAATTTTCTTTTTCAGTTTACTGTTTTTTGTAAGAATATTTTTGTTCAACCCCATATAAATATATCTGCTGTGCATTTGTTGCACTAACTTGTTTACTGTAGTGAAACATAAAATAATGTTTTAACAGCGTGTGTGTGTGTGTGTGTATCTGCAAATATTTCTGTGCATGTGAACAATCTGATACATATTTTAGTATTATGGCAAAGCATACTAAAGATTGGGGTGCTTTTCTTTATGCCCAACAGTGTGTAGTTGGTTAGTCAAAAATCTGGTAATATGATTGAAGTGTGTGCCATTTCATGCAAAAGTTTGATTTTGATAATTCTGTGTGTAGTTTCGGTTGCAATGCTTCATTTTGCAGGATATATGAGGTATTTTGCAGTTTGGGTGTGTGGTTTTGTGAATTATGTTACATATTTTGATAGAACCAGACTAGTTTGCAAAAGTGTGTGTTAGCAATAGGAAAAAACTGAACAGCTGAGTAATGCACTTATTTGTATATTTTTTTTTAATTTTTACATGGTCTTACTGTACACAAGTGGCAAATGCAATTTATTTCTGTCCTGTCATGTCCTGAGCATTGTGTTTTCTATTTTTCTACATAGTGTTTAGTGACTGTTCAGTAGCGTTTTTAATTTTGATTGACCTGGGGCACAATTTGACAACATAGTTTTGTTTGAGCACAGATTGAACTGTTTTGAGGTGAAAGTTTAGTTTTGCAAGTAGAGTCCGATTTTTTTTTTTTTTTTTTTTTTGAATGTAGCTTGAAAATTGGGTTTTGTGTTCACAGTTTAGGGAATATGGGATATTCCCTAAATAGTTTTTCCCCTCCCTGCTGATATTCAGGGATATGTTATCCCAGAGGGCTCCAGAGGCAGTTGCAAGGTACCAAAAGGCCCAAAAGGGCTGCAGCCTCTGTGTGAGAAGTTCAGAGAAGATATGGAAAGAAGAAAGAAGGACTTTCGCCCCGTTTCTCAATGTCGAGGATCCTTCCTTGCTAGTCCTACCAAGGAAGGATCCTTCAGAGGCTAGGTCAGAGTCCTCCTTAGCATTCGACGAACACGTAAGATGGAACAGGCTACCAAGTGCTCGTCATTGTGTAATGATGTCAGTGAAAAGGCCCGCCTTTTGCACTGCAATAGACCTCTTTCACAGATGACATGTTGACATGTCATAGTATGAAAAACACAGGTGTATTAAAAATATTAATGATGGCTGCATTCCACTTAGGAGACGCCCTGGTATTGTGCATGCTGACTCACTGAAATAGCTAACTGGGAAACCTAATGGAATTGAGCCATCGTTAAGGTTATCTCTTTCATTTGTGCTTTCCTACCACAAGAGGTTAAAATGTCAGCTGTGAAAATTCAGCAGTGGACAACGATGGATGTGCTGATAATTGGTTTGCTGTACAGCATCTTTGCTGAGATGGAGCTGGATTTGTTGAGGGAGCATGGGCGTCAGGCTGCCCGCAGGAGGAGGAGGTTGGTGTGTCGCCACCTCTGCCGTCAAAGACACGGGTTGGTAAGTAATGTTAAAACATGAGCAAAGGGTGAATAAATAATGTTGTACTAGCTAATAGGCCAACGTTAACTCATGATTCGCTATTGTTATGTCTAAACATGTTAAAGTCGTGGGAGTTAACTAGGGGTGATCCGAGTATCCGGCTGAAACGAGTATCCGGTACAGATAAAGCACTTTTGCCGAGTACAAGTATTATTCGAGTAATATGAGTCAATATCCGTGCTCTGATTGAATACAACTCCTCAACAGGCCGCGCAGCGTTCTGTGATAGTCACAGCGCCCCCCGCCTACAAACACGCTCGGATCAGTCACACACACAGAACGTGGAGAAATGCGCTCCCTCGGCCCTCTCGCTCGCTCGCTCGCTCCCGCTCCGTCAGGCACACACACACACACACACACATACCTGGTGTGGAAATTAAAAAAATAAAAAAGAACCACACCTGCTTCCCGTGTACAATCAACCGGCTTATTCTCCACACCTGCCAGCCTGCTCTCGCTCCCGCCTTCCACACCTGTCTGCCATCATCATCACCACCAGTATATCTACTCCGGCTCTTCACTCCAGTCTTCACCTGATCGTTGTCGCAACTACCTGGGTGAACGCCTCGTATCTGTAGCGCTAAAAACTAATAGCTTACCTGTTTGAATGTTATTTCCTAGACTTACCTCTCTTGTGTTTTCCTCCTCAGTTTCACTCCGGTCAGCTGGCTCCTGGCTCCCCTCCTGGTCCTCCTCCCTCGGCGCCCCCCTCGTCCTCTTCAGCCTTCCCATCTACCGCACTTGTCAGCCTTCGACCCCCACTGCCTCCTCTTCAGCCATCTAGTTCCCGGACTCGCCCTCCTGCCATTCCCTGTATCGCCGTCCGCCTTCGCTCCCGGCCCCCTCAGGACTCAACCCCGGCATTCCCCACATTATTCCTCAGTCCTCACTGATTCCCTGGCTTCCATCCCCGGGTCTCGTACCTCCGTCCACCCACTCCCCTTTCCCTCTTTTCCACTTAATAAATACCTTATCCGTGAGCTGTGCGTTTGGGTCTGTCCTTCCCCGTAACACCATGTGTTGTATTCATTGTTGCAAAACGTTCTGTATATAGGTTGTTTGTTACCATGACAACACCATTGATCTGAAGCTTGATGCTGTCATGTAAATAGTTTTCTAATCAGCAATAAATATAAAAATTTTTGATCAACTCATATCAGTTGCATGCTTAAATAACATACCGGTTAAAGCCCCGCACATGTCAAGAGAACCCGACCCACTTCCGGGTTAAATCTGACCACTTCCGGTTTAGGCCCCGCCCAGTCCGAGTACGGATCCGGATACAGATAATTCATGTGGTAAACAGATACAGATACAGATAATGCTGTACTCGCTCATCCCTAGAGTTAACGTTATTCATCATCACCGTTATGAAGATTAAAAGCGTGTGCTTATACTTAACTACTATAACTTACAACTATACTTAACTTTACTATTATACTAGGCCTATTAGCTTTGCTGATTGTGGTTGTATTGTAACATTAAGCCTATTGGCTGGTAACATTCTAACTTTTAAAACAAATGCGGTGGTAAAATACGTGATCAACAACAAAAAGGCTATATGAAGTAACAATAACAAGGTCAACTATGCTGTTAATGAACCAGTAAAAGGAAACGGGTTTAATAATAATAATAATTTTGACTTATATAGCGCCTTTCACAAACCCAAGGACGCTTGACAAACAAGGGGGGGTTTAAGAGGTGGCCAGGAGAGATTAAATTCCATAAGCCTCAGTGAAGAGGTATGTTTTAAGCTGGGTTTTAAAGGTTATAATAGAGGAGGCAGAGCGAGTAGCAAGAAGAAGCTGGTTCCAGAGCGATGGTGCACTGACACAGAAGGCTTTGTCACCAAATGTCCGGAGCCTGGATTTTCGGACAGCAAGCAAGTCCTTGTCAGAGGACCGCAGAGACCGTGACTGAGTGTATGGGTGGAGCAGATCTTTTCCGGATGATCATCCCAAGGGGTAACATGTAGATATTGAATAGTAGCGGGCCTAGCACCGATCCTTGAGGCACTCCATGTGAGACTGGCGCCAATTCAGAGCGGGTGCCCTTAAGGGTGATGTATTGTTGCCTGTTGGTGAGATAGGATTGAAACCAAGAATACACAGTACCAGTGAGGCCAATGAGTTCGGAGAGGCGAGTGAGAAGAATGGAGTGGGAGACTGTGTCGAAGGCTGCAGAGAGGTCGAGGAGAATTAAGATGCTGACATGGCCAGAGTCAGCTGCCATGAGAAGGTCATTCGTGATTTTGATGAGGGCAGTTTCTGTGCTATGATGTGTTCGGAAGCCAGATTGAAATGGCTCGTAAAGGTTGTGATGTAGCATATGATGGTTGAGTTGGGCTGCCACAGCTCTTTCCAATAACTTGCATGTAAAAGGTAGGTTGGAGATAGGGCGATAGTGATTTGGATCATCTGGGTCCAGGCCAGGTTTTTTGAATGTAGGGATCACCGCCGCAGTTTTAAAGCTGGTGGGGACCACTCCATAAGACAGCGAGGTGTTGATGATGTTGACCAGTGTGGGACATAGAGTTGGAAGACACGCCTTGACCAAGGCAGTCGGCATTGGATCCTGTTTACTGGTCGAGGTCTTAGCTTTAGATACTAGCTCAAGAACTTGAGCTGTATTAAGCAGGAAGAAAGGAGAGGCAGTCCTGCGACGTGGAGACAGTTGAAGAGTTTATGTCCAGCACCAGTGTAGTTGGGTGGGGGGAGCTGGACAGTTGCAATTGCTGGTGGATGGTTTCAACTAGGGGTGATCCGAGTATCCGGCTGAAACGAGTATCCGGTACGGATAAAGCACTTTTGCCGAGTACAAGTATTATCCGAGTAATATGAGTCAATATCCGTGCTCGGATTGAATACAACTCCTCAACTGGCCGCGCAGCGTTCTGTGATAATCACAGCGCAACTCTTTTTTTTTTTTACTGTCAGCTGCCCCCCCCCCCGCCCCCTCTCTCTCTGCGTCTCTTTCTTACTCACACACACACACACACACACACACACACACACACACCTGGTGTGGAAATAAAAAAATTAAAAAGAACCAAAAAAAATAAAAATTACACTGATCATAAAAAAATAAAAAGTTAAAAAAAGAAAGTTATATTGAGTATGAAAACTCTTGTTCATTACATTTTACTTAATTGCAACCGCATGTGTTGTATTCATTGTTGCAAAACGTTCTGTATATAGTTTGTTTGTTACCATGACAACACCATTGATCTGAAGCTCGATGCTGTCATGTAAATAGTTTTCAAATCAGCAATAAATATAAAAAATTTTGATCAACTCATATCAATTGCATGCTTAAATAACATACCGGTTAAAGCCCCGCACATTTTAAGAGAACCCGACCCACTTCCAGGTTAAATCTGACCACTTCCGGTTTAGGCCCCGCCCAGTCCGAGTACGGATCCGGATACAGATAATTCATGTGGTAAACAGATACAGCTGTACTCGCTCATCCCTAGTTTCAACCTTTTTCTGGAAATGTTCCAGGAACCTGGAGCATAGGCCAGCAGCATCAGATGGTTGAGGAGGGTCAGGTAGACAAAGTAGGCGGTTGATAGTGGAAAAAAGCTGCTTAGGTTGATGTTGTTGGTTGCCAATGAGTGTCGAGTAGTAGTTAGTTTTTGCACAGGACAGATCAGTTTTGTAGTTCCTTACATGGTCGTTGTAGGCTTCCTGGTGGACCGTGAGGCCAGATTTTTTATAATATCTCTCCAGCCTCCGCCCTGTGGCCTTCATGCGGCGGAGTTCAGCAGTGAACCAGGGAGCAGGACAGGAGAATGAGACAGGTCGAGTGATGAGGGGGGCTACAGAGTCCAAGCTACGTGACAGGGCTAGGTTGTAGTGATTAACCAAGTCATCAGCTGTGCAGTTTGGGGGATCGCTGGTAAGATGGCCTGCAAGAGTACAGGATAGTTTTGATGTGCACACTTGTTTAATTTTAGGATATGCAATGGTCCTTTTAACACATTTCCTGCGTGCGTGCGCAGAAACAGAGAAGATGACAGCAAGGTGATCAGAAATAGCCAGGTCAGCCAAGAGTTTGTAGCTGGGGGGGGGGGTTATACCTGTAGAGCAAACCAGGTCCAGTGTATGACCTTTAGCATGAGTGAGGCCGTTAACATGCTGTGTAAAATTAAAGCAGTCCAGTTGTGACAAGAATTCTGCAGCGTGAGTATCTCTGGAATCAACATGGATGTTAAAGTCACCAAGGAGGATGGTAGCTGGAGAGTTGGGGCAAATCAGAGCAAGAAGGTCAGAAAGCTCAGGCAGGAAGCTTGCAGATGGCTTAGGTGGGCGATAGACAAGGACCACCTGTAGCTGCAGAGGCCCAGACAGAGCAAGGTGAATGCACTCAAATGAAGAGGTGTGTACTGGAAATTCTTTTATCTGGATATCTGTATGATGTGTAACATCCAGTCCCCAACCACGTCCAGAACTACGGGGCTTTTGAATGTGACTATAGCCTTGGGGGGTAGCTTGGTTAAGTACAAAAAAGTCCATTTGGTTCTGCCAAGTTTCAGTCAGACACAGGAAATCCAGTTTCCTGTTAGTTATGATGTCCTGTATGAGTGGAGCTTTATTGTTTAGTGAGCGAGTGTTCAGAAGCATAAATGAGGCCGACTTATGGACAGATGTACTGACATGGGGGATGACATCAACAGCCCGTACCAAGGGCCGTAGGTTAAATGAATGTAGGCGCGGCTCACTCTGATGACGTCGTCGCTGAGTAGTGATGCACCGAATAGCAGGAGAAGCCGGGGATGTGTCCATGTAAACAAACTTATGTCGGGCAGCCCTATGCACATAGCGGGGGCGACGTAGGAGATGGAGAGATGTAATCATCTCAAGGCAGACGTTAATCGGTACGATGTGTGAGGTGAGATTCCTGAGTTCCAAGGCGGAGTATCGTAGGAAAGCCATGATGTCGGTGGAGATCGCTAGCTTGCAAACGCTAGCCGGCGTTAGCTTACAAGCCACCGACCATCCACCAGAGAGACACAGCCAAGCCTCAACAGAGATCACTGTGGAGGATCAAGCTGTCATCAGTGATAATTACAGCGTTTAGCAAATTAGGATCGTCGGAGTAAAGCCATGGTTTGGAAGTAGCCAGTCGACAACTCTGCAAGGTAGTGTAGCAGCTGGAAAAAGCCGCTGGTTTAGCAGAGCCGTAGCGTAGCCAGAGCGCATGGAGAAAAAGTTGCAGAATGTGAGAGTGAATCCAACTAGTATCAAACGAAGAAAAACGGCAGCAGGATCAGAGGTGGAGTTGTGCAATTTTGTTTGAGCATGAGAAGCGGCGACAGACACGCCAGCGTCCTCTCACATCTCATCAACTTAAATCCCCCCCCCCTCCGCAAATGAGTTTTGAGCCGATATGTTTTAATAGTTTATCCCCCCCAAAAAAATCATATATAAACCTTCCTCTATTCATGTTACACGGGCGCGGCATTACTGTAACAATGGCATCAATGCCACAGTGCCAGTACTGCAGCGGTACTATGGAGGTGAGGACACCCGCCCTGACTTCAGGCTGGGCAGAGAGGCCATCTAGCAGCTGATGGTGGCCCTGAGGACGGACAGGCAGCACAGATGGGGGCCGACCCTGGAGACACTTGTGTTCCTGTTCTGGCTGGCAACCGATTCTGCCTACAGAGTTTCTCCGGGGTCTTCTGCATGCCTCTAACCTCGGTGCACAGAGTGGTCCACAGGATGGTGGAGGAGGTGGTGGCTATGCTGCCACAGTTTGTTCATTCCCCCCGCACACAGGAGATGCTCCAGGTGGTCGGGGATGGCTTTGCTCGCTTGGCTCATTACCATGCATTTAGCCAGGCAGCAGGGGCAGTAGATGGCTGCCACATAAGGATAAAATGTCCTGGCGGCCCTGATGGTCATGACTATAACAACAGGAAGCTCTTTCCCTTCGTGGTGCTTCAGGCAGTCTGTGACCATCAGGGTCGCTTTATGGACATCTTTGTGGGTTACCAAGGAAGTGTGCATGATGCACGCATCCTGAAGAACCGCCCCATCTACGGTGGCTGTTTGGGCACCCCAGGTAAAGGTTTGTATTAATGTGCATAAAGAAGCCAAGAAAAGATGGGAAAATCTCCAAAAGGCATCAAATGGCAGATTAGACATTTGTATAATATGTCACAAAAAGTTAGATTTTATTTACATCATTTACACTTTCAAAATAACAGAAAACAAAAAAATGGCGTCTTCAAAAGTTTGGGAACCCTGCAGAGTTTACAGCATGCACCGTCCCCTTTGGAAAGCTGAGACCTGACAGTGTCATAGATTGTTCTCAATCATCGTCTGGAAAGATCAGGTGATGTCAACCTTAAGGTTTTAAATGCCCAGACTTATCTGACCTTGCCCCAACGATCAGCACCATGGGTTCTTTTAAGCAGTTGTCTAGAAAACTGAAAATAGTTGACGCTCACAAAGCAGGAGAAGGCTATAAGAAGATAGCAAAGCGTTTTCAGATGCCAATATCCTCTGTTCGGAATGTAATAAAGAAATGGCCATCATCAGAAACAGTGGAAGTTAAAGCAAGATCTGGAAGACCAAGAAAAATATCACACAGAACAGCTCACAGGATTGTGAGAAAAACAAGTCCAAACCCACGTTTGACTGCACAATCCATCCAGAAAGACCTGGCAGACACTGGAGTTGTGCTACACCCTTCCATTATAAAGAGATACTCGTACATATATGGTCTTAATGAAAGAGTCATCAGAAGATAACCTCTTCTACGCACTCACCACAAAAATCAGCGTTTGTGTTATAGTTTGCTTTGCCATTCATCCCTTCCTTGTGTTTTCCAGTTTTTCCCCTCCCTGCTGTTTCTGTCAGCCCTCTGTGTGTGTTGTGTTGGTGTGTCTTATCCTGGCTCATCACCACCTGCAGTGCATCGCACCTGTAACTCATTCACTCATCACCCTGGTTGTTAGTTGGTCCTCTATAGTCTGTTGGGCTTTTTCTCTCCGTGCTTCACCTCCCCATCATTCCATTAGAAGCGGCTGCTCATTGGGTGAAACATATGCCGCATGCATCTTCTCCATTTCTGCATGAGTAAATCTGTGATTGATAGCGTGGTCTATTTAAGAAAGCCGTGAACGTGCACTTATCCCAGCCATCTACAGCTGGCTTGACATAGCTTCACCTGTTCATCCTGGCTCGGCAAACCTGCAACCAATTAAGCCGCAATGAGCGGATTACTAAGTCAAGCTGCGCTTTTTCACTTAGCCTGGATATCATTATTATACTTTCGTGCAACAGGACCCTGTTCTCCGTCCACCACAGTACACTCCGTGTTTGTATTCGCTGCCTGCCTGCTTGCCTGCCATCACATTGACTCTCCTGCCTGTTTGCTCCTGTTCACCAGCCTGTCTGTCCGACCTGACTACTCCCGGCACACTATCGTCTGGCTCACCTCAAACCAGGGGCTGTTTTGAGGTGAGCCAGACGATAGTGTGCCGGGTTAGCTAACTTAAATGCCATCTGTAAAAAAGATGAAGTTAAAGAGAGGATGGCTTTTACAAATGGATAAGGATCCTAAACACACCTCAAAATCCACGGTGGATTACATCAAGAGGCGTAAACTGAAGGCTTTGCTATGGCCTTCACAATCTCCTGACCTCAACATAATTGAAAATCTATGGATAGACCTTAAAAAAGTAGTGCATGACAGACAGCCCAGAAATCTCAAAGAACTGGAAGACTTTTGAAGGGAGAATGGCGAAGATACCTTAAACAAGAATTGGAAGACTCTTGGCTGGCTACAAGAAGTGTTTCCAAGCTGTGGTACTTGCCAAAGGGGGCAGTACAAGGTATTAACTCGGCAGGGTGCCCAAACTTTTGAAGATGCCATGTTTTTGTTTTCTATTATTTTGAAAGTGTAAATGATGGAAATAAAAACTAAATTTATGTGGCATGTTATACAAATGTCTATTCTGTCATTTGATGCCTGAGTCATCATCATTTGATCATTTGATCTTTTCTTGGCTTCTTTACACGCATTAATACAAATATTTACCTGGGGTCCCCAAACTTTTGAGGCCCACTGTACACTAGGGGGACTTACCCTCCACCTGGGTATTTTCTCCTGGCTGGTGGTGGCTCCCCATGTCTACAGGACCAAGTTGCTGCCGTCGCCTTGCCATCCTCTGTCCCCTGACCAGTGAAGATCAAAAAGTTGTAACAACTTATTACAATATGTTATTATGCAGTATTGTGTACAGTACAGTACACGATACTGCATCTGAACTTACTGTCAATCAGTTTATGTCCAAGGCTTACTTAAAAAATCACATGTACTTAAACAATTATGTCCATACAATAATACCCTAAAGTACATTGTCTCCCACCCTGTACATAGTTTTTAAATTGTCCCACTTCTTTTGGGGTGGGAGACCCTCCTTCCAATCCCCATCTACTCCAAAATAAACCTATGTGAATGAGGGGGGAGAATAAAAAGAGATTACATAGCTATTACTTCTCAACATTAATCAGTACATTCACTTCTCACCTATATCCGTTTGCCGCGGTGTCTCTCCCCCGGTGAACATATTTGTTTAATACGAAAACGTATAATCGCCTCTGTTTGTTCCTTAGTCCCTGTTAAAAATGTTGTTGTTTTTTAAACAAGAAAGCTATCAGGGTAACGCTGTGGATGGTTTAATGTTAACGTTACACAATTAGTACAACTTCTGTAATTATTTCAAACATTTATTAAAGAAATGCCGCAACTAAGCTAACTGTTAGCTAAAGGACAGGTCCGGTTGAGTTAGCCTACCGTTAGCTTGAGAGGTATCTAGCTTTATCAATAGCAATTTGTATTGGCATTTAATCATTAAACTTTACGTAAATGTGCTACCGTTTAACATATGTACGTAACGTTAAACACTAAAGATAATGATACTTACACTTGAAAGCATATTTCCCCGTCACTCCGCGTTGGTCCTCCATTTAATTTTTGTTAACGAACCCGCAAAGCCCCGCAGAGGATTGTGGGGGATTTGGGACCGCGAAGGATACACACATGCATCCTTCTCTGTCTATGGTAAATTCTCTAAACGAAGGACTCAGTCCTTGAAGGAATTTGGAGGATCCTCGACATTGGAACAGTCCTTTGACAGACGTCGATGATGTAGCATCCTCCAAATTCTGGCTTTGGAGGATCTTTCCTTGACATTGAGAAACGTCTTCGGTCAGCACCAAGGTACTTCTGGAAAACTGTCGCCACCTCAGGAGGGGGAAGCGGGGAACCATCCAAGCTGTGTACAGTAAGAATGTTGACCTCAACGGAGGAGGTAATAGGGCAGTGGAAAGAGTTTTTTGAAGAACTCCTGAATCCAGCTGACACGTCCTCCGTGGTAGAGGAAGAGCTGGAGGATGATGGGGGGGGGATTAGTTTCCCTGGTGGAAGTCGTTAAACAACTTCACTGTGACATAGCCCCAGGGATGGATGAGATCCGTCCAGAAGTGCTGAAAGGGCTCTTTAAAAAGGGGGAACCCAGGGTGTGTGCCAATTACAGGGGTATCACACTTCTCAGCTTCCCTGGCAAAGTCTACTCCAAGGTCCTGGAAAATAGGGTTCAGCCAATAGTCGAACCTTGGGTTAAAGAGGAACCATGCGGATTCCGTCCTGGTTGTGGAACAACGGATCAGATCTTCACTCTCGTAAGGATCCTGGGAGGGGGCCTGGGAGTATGTCAGTTTACATGTCTTTTGTGGATCTGTAGAAGGCGTGTGACCGGGTCCCCCGGGAAACACTGTGGAAGGTGCAGCAGGAGTATGGGGTGAGGGGGTCCCTATGGGTTGAAAGGAGCCAGTTGAGGTGGTTTGGGCATCTGGTGAGGATGCCTCCTGGGCGCCTCCCTAGGAAGGTATTCCAGGCATGTCCAACTGGGACAAGGTATTGGGGAAGACCCAGGACCAGGTGGAGGGATTATATCTCCAACCTGGCCTGGGAATGCCTTGGGATCTCCCAGTCGGAGTTGGTTAATGTGGCTCGGGAAAGGGAAGTTTGGGGTCTTCTGCTAGAGCTGCTGCCCCCGCAACCAGAAAAGCGGATGAAGATGGATGGATACTCTGATTTTCTGTATGATGACCAACAACAATGTGCAGGTGCATGAACAAAAATTTAATACAAATGATTACAATAATACAGTACCAATGCATGGCTACAACATGAGCACATGACTCACTCCCATAGTTGCGTTGAAGCCTATTTTGATTTAAGAAACTTCAGTTCGTTTGAGCCCAAAAGTGGATCAGCTATGCGATACAGAACAGTATACACTCACCTAATGGCTTATTAGAACACCTGTTCAATTTCTCATTAACACAATTATCTAATCAACCAATCACACGGCATTTGCTTCAATGCACTGAGGGGTGTGGTCCTGGTCAAGACAATCTCCTGAACTCCAAACTGAACGTCAGAATGGGAAAGAAAGGTGATTTAAGCTATTTTGAGCGTGGCATGGTTGTTGTTGCCAGACGGGCCGGTTTGAGTATTTCACAATCTGCTCAGTTACTGGGATTTTCACGCACAACCATTTCTAGGGTTTACAAAGAATGGTGTGAAAAGGGAAAAACATCCAGTATGCGGCAATCCTGTGGGCGAAAATACCTCGTTGATGCTAGAGGTCAGAGGAGAATGGGCCGACTGATTCAAGTTGATAGAAGAGCAACTTTGACTGAAATAACAACTCGTTACAACCAAGGTATGCAGCAAAGCATTTGTGAAGCCACAACACGCACAACCTTGAGGCGGATAATAATAATAATAATAATAATAATAATAATACATTTTATTTAACAGCGCCTTTCTAACACTCAAGGACGCTTTACAGAGAATAAAAGACAGATACAGGGAACATAAAAGTGTAAGTAGTAATAACAAAACAAATAAAACAAAAAACAAAACAAACAAAACAAACAAACAAAAACAGAACAAAACAGGAACAGTGTATTTACAGATAAGCGAGCTGGAACAGATGGGTTTTTAGTCTAGTTTTGAACAGAGGGAGAGAGTTGATGTTGCGGAGGTCGGGTGGGAGTGAGTTCCAGAGCTGGGGAGCAGAGCGGCTGAAGGCTCTGGTCCCCACGGTGATGAGTCGAGCATGGGGGACAGTGAGGTGGATAGAGGAGGAAGATCTGAGGGAGCGGGAGGGGACGGCAATGTGTGGGAGTTCTGATAGATATGGAGGGGCAAGGTTATGGATGGCTTTGAAAGTATGGAGAAGGATTTTAAATTGTATTCTGAATTGAACCGGGAGCCAATGGAGCTGCTGAAGAACCGGGGTTATATGATGAAATGAGGGGGTTCTGGTGATGACACGAGCTGCTGAGTTCTGAAGAAGTTGAAGTTTATGGAGGGATTTTTGAGGAAGGCCAAAAAGGAGAGAGTAACAGTAGTCAAGGCGGGAGGTGACGAGGCTGTGGATAAGGATGGAGGCAGTGTGAGGGGTAAGGGACGGACGGAGGCGGTTTATGTTGCGTAGGTGGAAGTATGCAGACCGGCAGATATTATTTATGTGTGACTGAAAGGAGAGGGAGGAATCGAGGATGACGCCCAGACTCTTGACCTGAGGGGAAGGGGAGACCAAGGAGTTGTCGATTGGTAGAGAGAAACTATTGATTTTGGATAGGGTGGACTTGGTGGCTACGAGGAGGAGTTCGGTTTTATCACTGTTTAGTTTAAGGAAGTTTGAGGTGAACCAGTCTTTTATTTCAAGTAAGCAGTTAGTAAGGGACAAGGGGGGGAGCGAGGAGGTGGGTTTGCTGGATAAGTAGAGCTGGGTGTCGTCTGCGTAACAATGAAAATGAATGTTGAATTTGCGGAAGATATTGCCAAGGGGAAGTAGGTAGGTGATGAAAAGGAGGGGGCCAAGAACTGAACCTTGAGGGACGCCAGTAGTAACAGGGGAAGGGTGGGATGTGAAAGATTTGAGTTGAATAAACTGAGTGCGGTCGGAGAGATATGAGTGGAACCAGTTAAGAGGGGTGTGAGAGATGCCGAGGGAAGAAAGTCTATTGAGGAGAATGGAGTGAGAAATGGTATCAAAGGCCGCACTGAGATCGAGGAGGATGAGGATGGAGATGAGTCCGGAATCAGCAGCTGTGAGAAGATCATTGGTGATTTTTATAAGGGCAGTTTCAGTACTATGGGAGGGGCGAAAACCAGACTGGAAAGGTTCATAAAGACAGTTAAGGGTAAGAAAAGCATGGAGTTGAACAGACACTATTTTTTCAAGAATTTTAGAAATAAAGGGAAGATTTGATGGGCTACAACAGCAGAAGACCCCACCGGGCACCACTCATCTCCACTACAAATAGGAAAAAGAGGCTATAATTTGCAAGAGCTCACCAAAATTGTACAGTTGAAGACTGGAAAAATGTTGCCTGGTCTGATGAGTCTTGATTCATGTTGAGACATTCAGATAGTAGAGTCAGAATGTGGCGTAAACTGAATGAGAACATGGACCCATTATGCCTTGTTACCACTGTGCAGGCTGGTGGTGGTGGTGTAATGGTGTGGGGGATGTTTTCTTGGCCCCTTTGTTCCAATTGGTCATTATTTAAATGACACGGCCTACCTGTGCATTGTTTCTGACCATGTCCATCCCTTTATGGCCACCATGTACCCATCATCTGATGGCTACTTCCAGCAGGATAATGCCCCATGTCACAAAGCTCCAATCATTTCAATAGAATAGAATTAAGGCAGTTCTGAAGGCGAAAGGGGGTAAAACACAGTATTAGTATGGTGTCCCTAATAATCCTATAGGTGAGTGTATGTAAAGCATGTATCAATGTCTAGGCAAGTAGTGTTATGCACTGACATCAAACGAAATTCACTGCTAATAAAGTTTACTTAAAACTGTAAACATGCATGGAGTCCATTCAAAGCAGAGACTGTTGGGCAAATCAGCTATGTTAACGTTAGCGCAAGCGTAGCAAGCTAGCCATTTTTAAAAATGTTTCAATGAAGAACATTATTGCAAATATATGTACAGGACTGTATAGAGCACAAAACAAGACTGTCGTAATTTTTTAATCAATTAAGCCAAAAAATACTTGTATTTACATTTATGGGTCGATTTGGTTGCCATTGTTGCCGACTACGCAGTGTATTCTGGGTACTCCTCAATTTTAAGTAAGTTCACGACTTTGCTTAAAACCAAGGGGTACCTACCCTTTCCTTTCCTCTCTTCCTTTGAGCTCTACCCCTCAATCAAAATGGTATTGGGACAGCCCTTACTCTCACGTGAACGGTCAACACTAAGGGGAAGGGGTAAGATAGAGAAATGAGATTCAGACGTGGACTAAATACAGCCAGACTCTGGATGTAAAAACTGAGATAAGCACTCATATTTAAGTTTGTTCTGCTTGGGCACCCAGATAGCTCAGTTGGTAGAGCGGGTGCCCATGTATAGAGGTTTACTCCTCGACGCAGCCAGCCCGGGGTTCGAATCCAGCTTGCGGCCCTTTGCTGCATGTCACTCCACCTCTCTCTCTCTCCCCTTTCATATCTTCAACTGTCCTGTCGAATTAAAGGCCTAAAATGCCAAAAAAAAAAAAAAAAAAATGCCCCAAAAAATTGTTCTGCTTGTTCAACTGTTGTTTGGTAAATTGCCATTAAACAATCTGAGAGGATTTCTGTAAATTAACAATTATCAATTACTAATTAAGATAACTTGGGTAAATAAAGTTAATACTACTAATTCCATTCAGTTGATATAACTTAAGCCTCATGTTGTCTTCATGTCAAATTTGACCCTTTTCCAAAAAGTTTCTGTATCAGAAATTTGGGTTTCTTTCAAACAAAAAATAACGTGGATGGTTCCAAACAACGCTCCTCAGTTAAATAATCAGTTCACTACTTTCATTGAATGTGTTTGTCACTTTTTTAGCATTGAGAAAAAATAATTGGTAAAAGAACTTCTAAAAAAGTGTAAAAGAGACAAAAATGTTAAATTAAGGGACAAAAATGTCAAAGAAAGTAAAAAATGTCAAAAGTAGCAAATGTAAAATAAAAGCTTTAAAAGTTTGTGGAAAACCAACAAAAATTCGGAGGTAAAGCCACAAAAGGATCAAAAAAAGACGACCATAACCTTGATGAAAGGTTTTTCATTTTAAATTTTGACTCCGAAAAAAAAAAATGTCCAAGTCGGAGGGGAGACAACACAAGGGTTAAAAGTATTTTTCACCCAAATGTTTTTACGGTGACCTCTAGTGTGGACCCCAGAAGCAGATTCAGAACACAGACCTTGATGTTAAAGTTGAAAATGGTTTATTAACTCTTGGTGAAAGTGAGTCAGAGAGTGAGTGGACGGTGGTGTGGAGATAATCCTGATGGAAGCGGAGGTTTACAGGTGGTGAGGGAGCGTGGCAGGAAATGGCAGTGGAGATTAGGCAAGTACTGCAGATGAGCGAGACAAAGTTCCTTTCAGTGGTATGACAAATTCCAAAACTAAGATTTCTCACTAGGGACTGCAACGCTGAAAATGAAGGCCTGAGGCGTTTACCACTAGGGGAGTGGAAAAACAACCTGGTGACGAATGACTGGAGAGCTGGGTTTCTTGTACTTTAGTTGATTGTGATGGTAGTCAGGTGTGCCTGATAATGCCAGCTGCACCACGCCCCTGCAAATGAAGTCACGCATACCACACACACACACACACAAACACACACACACACACACACGGAAAGAATGACAGGGAAAAACAAACAGAAAACACAGGGAATCTGGAGGTCACAGACAGGGCTGTGACAAATGCTGCATTTATCTGATTTAAGTAAGTAAGTTCAATCCATCTACTTTATACAAATGTTACCACTTAAGATTCATTTACTCAGTTCATTTCCACTAAAACAAGTTATTATGCATTAGTTGTGACCACTTTAAACTTGGTTGTGGCCACTCAATTATTTTGATTCCCTTAAACCTTTTAAGTGGCATTAACACAATATAAACGTGTCTGACACAACTTCAACTATTTATTTTGTCAAATGCTGAATAACATATCAATGTTAAAACATTTTTAATGTCCACAGCCTAAAAGAAATAAATTGTTTGTCAGAAACAGTATGAAATTAACACTCACATAAAAAAATAAAAATTGATGCTATCATTGATCATAATGTTTGTACTGGCACAAAAATACCTTTAAACTGAAAACATTACAGCAATATTAATCAGTGCCCATGTTTCTCAGTACAGCTTAAGTAGAAAGCCAACTATCTGTTTCAACACAGAAATCTAGAACAAAAATGCCTTGAAACTGAAAACATTACATTAGTTAGTGCTTGTGTTTCTCACCACAGCTCAAGTAGAAAGCCAACCAACCCAGCTGTAATTGTGTAATCAAGTACCTGCCAAAAGGTAATTTTTAGAACACTACTGATCTTCAACAAAGGAACATGTTAACACCTTTACTCTAGCTCATTTCTCGAGGCTTGTAACTTAGGTTTGAGCTGTTATCTTTCATTATCAAGGTTTGAGAGGACAACCTGGATGAACTCAAAGAAGCCACTCAGCTTCTCAGGATAGTTCACATGAAGGGCATAGACCAGTCCAAACAAAATCACCAGTGAATCACTCCAAGATCTGTGAGACATTCCAACCTGATCCTCAAGGACAATTCCTCCTCTTCATTCACAACCGCCACCATGTTCTCACTCACAAGTGGTTGTACCATATGTATATAACTGAATTATAGAATTTACCATTTAATTAAGTGGAAGACCCTTGCACCCTTTTAACGCTCTGTCGGACTACATAGCAAAACTTAAGTAATGTGGAGAATTGCTCTAAAGGCAGTCAACAGGGTACACAACACAGCAGAAGGCAATTTTTATGTTCAGGGATTTCTCTTTGCAAAATAGATGAAGGTATTGAGCTATGAAAACGGGAAAAGAAGAATACAAAAATACTTTCCATCCAACGGTTTTGAAGACCTCGGATGAATCCTCCTTTAAGTACAGCGGTAGACCGGCCAGGGCCGCTGTTCGAGCTGCCATGATGTTGTTCTTATCCTGTTGCACAAACAAAGACAAGGAATGCATGTTAGGGTCTGCAGTTCTGTTCACATTCAACATCAATGTAATGCGTTAATGCTTTAAAAATGTTTTACCTGTTTATATGCCATCAAAACTGCTTCCATCTTCTCGCCAAAACTTCCAGTCTTCCTCTTTTTGTGGAGCTTCAGCAGCTGAGGTGTGTACTGTGTCAAGCGCGGCAAAGAAGCAACACTGTAGATTTCGATTGGTGATCCTGTGGAATTCACTATAGAGCTGCATAGAGAAAATGCACAAATACAAAAATAAATACAAAAAATAACTTCATTCATTAACTTTAAGCCACATAAGACTGTAAGGGGGAAAAACACTTTAGGCAAACCACATAATTTTTAAGAGTGAGGGCGGTTAACCAGAATGTTGGAAGGGAAATGACTGTCTTGCCCTATTCAGCTCTTCCAAAGTGAAATACTTCCTTGCGATCAAACCCTTGAAAGAATGTGCCAACTCGACAGGAACCACACCTTCCAACAGGTCATGAAGGATGTCAGGTGGAAATCCTGTGACGGGATGGAAATAAGAGAGATGGTCAGAGAGAACACAACTGTGTTTTACACCGTGGTTCTCTTCACTGTCATTGTTCTGCATTTCTTGAATGAGGTTATCATGCAGATGTTTGGTTTTCATCCCAACTATCACCAAAACTACCAACGACTACATTTGATGTTTGCATATCTGTCTGGGTGGCAAGACAAAATCTGCAAATATATGTAGCCTGGAAACTCTCACTGAAACCAGCCAGCCCATGGGCAGCAAGGTTATCAGCCGCAACAGAGAACACTGTGCTTCCGAGACAGTGTTCCAATGTCTCAATGTAAACACACTCTTTTTTGAGAGTTTTTAGGTCAATCGAAAGGCACCAACATCTTTTTATATCCAAACTACCGTACATTATTTAAGTTGCACAAAAGAGCCAGCTGAGTAGAGTGCTGAGCAATACTTTACTGGCAGGTTAGCTAATGTCCAATAAATTACACATTTTTTGTGTATTTGTTTATGTTCCTAGAGGGTTTGCAATTTAAAAATCAACAAAGAATTACTGATAATATTGTACCCTCATCTGAGAGAAGCTTATTTTCCTGGAGGTAGGAGCCATCCCAGTATGAAGAATAGTGTCCAGGCAACTGTGAGGTGGTTTCTTGGAATTTCTCAAGTACATCTGTTTTTTTTTCAACAACAACTGCAAAGATGTGAGAATGGGTACATCCGTAAAGGTGTATGCTGTGACAACTCAATAAGGTACTCTACAGGCTTGGCAAATGGAAACATATCCTCATAATAACTTTCTCCTCTTTGCTGTTGACAGTGGTCCTTCAGAGGTAACAGATTTACACAAAATATTACTGTCTGAAACTGCCTGGGCAATCTAACTAATAAGTGTGTCAGTAAAGGGTCAGTTATGTTGTTTCCAGTATTTTAATTAGACATTCTCTAACTGGTTCTGACAGTGAAAACAATTGATCAATATGTTCAATGGTTTCCTGTGTTGCCCTTGTGGGTACATGGAGAATAGTCTGCATTCTCAAGAAGAAGGCAGCCAGATTGTACGGTAATTGCCCGTCACTACTGCCTTTTACCGGGACAGTTTCATTTTCATCAGAAAGCTCCAATGGATCATGTTCAATGTCACTAACCTGGGAAATATTTGAGACATTATGCACTACGACTGCCACATCATAGTCTTATGCATGTTGGATGCAAGTGTGTTAGATTAGCAGCAGCCCCCACTCCCCCCAATGTATTTCCTTAATAATGTTTGGCGAGTGGAGAACGTGACTGAAAGTGCTAAATCGAGCCCAGTCTAAGCTGTAGCCAACATTGGTTCGCGTGTAAAAGTTACCATTTGCAATCCAACATATTTTCACGTACATTCTTTCCCTAGAATGTAGAACAGTTAGCTAGGTCCTTTCCTTGTGCAATTTTATATTAATGTAACATTAGTTTAAGATATCCTTAACTTACTTTGCTAACCGGAAAAAGGCATGGGCATATTAGCTAGCAAGCCAACACAGTTTGCGTGTCACTGTGTCCACGTTCGGACACCACTCGCTGATATTGGCCATATCCACACACTTCCGACCTGTCTTTTCGCGATTTTACATTTCCGATTATCACCAAAATTTAACAGAATTGCTCTAAACCCATCTAACAATCTACTTAATTTTCCTATATGGACAAGGACATTTAGATGTCTAATTAGTATATGAAAGTGACTTTGAGGGAAAGATGTAAGAGTGTTTGGGGGACGATCTTTCCCCCTAAAAAGTTTCCATTTTTACTTTCCTGGACATTAAGGAGCTCTTATTGCATAATTCAGAGTTGTTGAAGCATGGCATTTTATTGTGAAGGACGGAAGTGAGATCCGGTAGTTTTGACAGCATTGATGGGACTCTCTTTAGCTAACTGTCTATGGACTTAATACCCAGCAAGGCCCAGTGTCTACAGCAAGGAGATAGCTAGCGGTGTCCGGCTACGGCCAAGGGTAGCCCATGGCTTATTTACAGGCGATAGCGTACTTTTGCCAGCTCTTGTAAAGTAAAAGCTAAAGGGAACAACACGGCTTCGTCAAGTGTTTGCAAAGGGTCTATATGGTTGCCCGCTCTACCAACTGAGCGATCCAGGCATCTAAGACTTGACCACTTTAAAGCAGCAGCACAGGCGTAGACAGCCAGGTGGCCTCTTTGACAAATCTGCTGCGGTGCACACTCGAGAGAAACTGAAACTAAAGTATCAATCTTATTACAGTGGTATCAATATCAACAGCTGTGTGACAGGCAGAGATGGGAAGTAACGAATTACAAATACTTCGTTACTGTACTCAAGTAGATTTTTCAGATATTCAGACATGATTTAACTTTTTATTTTTTCGGCAACTTTTTACTTTTACGCCATACATTTTAACACGAATATCGGTACTTTCTACTCCTTACAGTTTACAAAATTGGCTCGTTACTTTAGTTTTGTACTAGATGTCGTCTATCTGATTGTTGAACGCCCTTGCACATGTTTGTATTTCAGATGCAATATTTACATGCTACAGTAGTTACACTGTATTAAGATAATGTAATTAATAGTGGGTTTATTGTTATTATTTACTAACATATATGATTCCTATGCATTTTGTATGATAGCCTTTACAATGTTAGTTCTTTGCAGAACCACACACAAACAGCCATAGCAGAGCTACCCACGCCTATGTTTGTCCTGATGCTTGATTGTAATAAAGCATCAACAGAGAGAAGTTGTCTCCGTCCGTGTTTTAACAGACACACCTGGGGCCAAGTTGGAAACTAGAATCAGCTTTAAATCCAGTCCTAACCTATTCCTCACTAACAAGTTTACAAACATTTCACTGGAGTTCCCGTTATTTTTTGCATCATCAATTCCAAATTTAATCTAATTAGATGGAAATATACAGACTTCTCACAGAATCACAATTGAATTCATATCTTGCTATTTGTTCAGAGTCTTATTAACCTGGAGTCCCAGTCTCTGTCACAATAAACAGGCTATTTGTTTTAGGTCTATTGTCAGACAGCCATATAAAATGTAGGCAACATTGTAACATCTGTCTGGTCCAAGTAGCTTTGTCATTCGCAAGGCTACTTTTACTTTTATACTTTAAGTAAAATTCCAAGATTGTACTTTTGTTACTTTTACTTGAGTATTTTTTAACACAAGTATCTGTACTTCTACTTGAGTACGGAAAGTGAGTACTTTTGCCATCTCTGTTGACAGGGGAACTCTGTTGTCTTCCATCTCCATGATCACACTCCCCTCTCAAACCCAAATCCCTCTACAAAAATATTAGAGTAAATTGCAAAATTGTTATGTTTATTGCTATAACAACAGTGGCACACTTAACGGAATAGAGGACCCAAATGCAGAGACGAAGCAGGTAGGCAAAACAGAGTTATAACGAAGATTAATTAACAAAAATAGTCCTAAAAACAGATCCAAAAAGCAAGAAACCAACAACTCAAGGAAAACACAAAATCCAAGAAGTTCAAAAGGGAACAGGAAAAAACTAAAATTGGAAAACAAACACTGGGAAGAACTCACAGGGAAAACTGATCTCTAGGAAGAGTCCAAATAAGGAAACAGTGACAGGAGCAGGCCAACAGCGGATACAACAAGTGAATCACATCAGGGCGGGGACAACAATCATTAAGGCAGGTAGCAGAAAACACAAGGCAGGTAGTAAAACTAGACAGAAGAACAGAGTATCAAAATAAAACAGGAAACAGAACAGACACAAGACAGGAAGTAACACTAGGAGACAAGGGAGGAAACGATGAGTATAACAGAAAACAAGAAACAGAACAAGTGCACAAAAATAACAGAACCTCTAAACCAACAGAAACCATAACACACAGCCTCCTGTATAAGCATAAAAAGATAAAAGCCAAGTTAGCCATACGCTGCAATAAAAGCAACTTTAGAGAAACGGCAGCTCAGCACTTCACAGCTTATGATAACAATAGAGCAAGGATCACTGGCTGTTTTTGTTCACAGCAGTCACACACTCCAATAACAATGTTTCTTTGTCATCAGAGTGCATTAGATCAACAGCAGGGGAAGAGACAAATACACCTGACTCACTGTGCCAGGAAGACGAGCAGCTCAACCGCTGCTCGGCATCAAGACACTTACAATGAGAGGAGGTTTGTAAAGCTCTTGTGTATTTAAAAAGCAATCACGGTCTACAGTGAAGGACTCAGCCGTCAAAAAGGTTTCTACGTCAAAGAGTGCAACACCCCACAAAGAAAGGTCAACCATGTGTATTTACAGCCGTTCTACAGCGGTGTGTGTGTGTGTGTGTGTGTGTGTGTGTATGTGCGCGTGTGTGCGCGTGCTATTCTTCACGGCTGTCTTTTTTTCCCCCCGTCCTTCTTACCACCCTCTGCACAAATCACAGTCAAGAAAGACAACACTATTTATTTTACGACTGTTCACACACTTCCTGACCATGCACCTCTGGTTTTTCCGTACACTGCTAATGTGCACTGACCACTTACTGCTTTAGTGACCACTTACGATGTAATGTCCCAAAAGGAACACTTATGTTGTGACGAAAATCTCTTAAACTGACCTTTGTCTATCAAAAAAAAACAGACTGATTCAGCAATTGTATGGCCTATTCCTCACAAAAGTGTTTTCAGAAACACGTTACTATTTTCGTAAAATACAAGATCGTAATCCGAAGGAGCCACCATTGTACTTGGTTTTGAAATTAGGGAGAAGCCAGACCCACGTGACGCGTTTGTCCAATCAGCTGCCGGTCGACGTCCCTCGTCCCTCCCCTTTCTTCGATGGCGCCCATTTAGTGCGAGTAGGGTCCATCTTAACGGAACATTTTGACCATTTTTGGGGGTCATTCGGGGACTTTCAATGCACTTTTTGCGTTATCTACACTATATATTTAAAACTAAGTGTTTGATAGAGATGTGAAGTAGAGTACAAATACTTTGTTACTGTACTACTGTAGATTTTTGTGATATTTGTACTTAACTGTTTGTGGCGACTTTTTACTTCTACTCCTTACATTTTAACACAAATATCGGTACTTTATACTCCTTACATTTTAAAAAATGGGCTTTTTACTTTAGTTTTCCACAAGAGGTCGTCATGTCGGAGAATAACGCAGACACGCGCCTCACACCGAGCGGGTGCACACGCCACACAGAGAAGAAAGGGAGAGAAAAGAAAAAGAGATTAGCTGTCTGGAGGATAATCAGTTGAGATTGTGTGTGTGTGTGTGTGTGTGCGTGTGTGTGTGCGTGCGCATCCTTGAGAACTGTAAGTCGTATAACTTATGTTGTCAGTTCATTTAAGCCTGTTGTTGTATTGGTCTATAGTTCTGGCAAATTTAAAAAAAGTTAGCCAGTGATATTGTTGTTTGTGTTCTTCACCTGTTAGCTAGGTTACACATTGCATCAAAAGAGAGAAGTTGTCTCCGTCCGTGTTCTAACAGACACACCTGGGGGGAAGTTTGAAACCAGAATCCGCTTCACTGGAGTTAATGTTATATTTTGTTTCATCAATACCATATAAAATCTAACTGGATGGGAATTTAGGCAACTGTATGTTGCACTTGACGCATCACTAATATGACTTGATAGATTCTGCGGCATTCGGCATTAATTCACGTCAAATCATTTGGGCTTGATGGCAGTAACGTTAGCACATAATGGTATGGAAGGCAACATGATTGAAAATGAAGAAAACAGAGATCCCAGAGATCCAGCAGACAAGCAGCAAGACATTCCCATCATCCTCTGCCTTATCTGAGAGAGATGTTTAAGATAGTCAAGAATCATTATCAAGAATGACTCCTGGCCAATGTGCTGGGGAACTTCTTAATTAATGTCTGGTTAGAAATTCATATTTTATCCTTTATTTTAGTTCCAGAAGCCATATTTGAGCACACCCACATACATGTAGATTCCTTTAAATGTTAAGGGGAAGATTAAAAAAGAGAAACTGGGTCTGTGAATTCTCACAGAATCACAACTGAATTCATATCTTGCTGCTCAGTCAGAATCTTGTTAACCTGGAGTCCCAGTCTCTGTCACAATAATTGTATATGTGATGTTTTAGGCCTATTGGCAGACATCCATTTACAATGTAGCCAATGGTATATAAGGAGCATGTTCACCATGTCCACTGAAGTTTCTCAGCTTGTCCTAGTAACGTGTGGTCCAGGTAGCTTTGTATAAAAATAGGCTACTTTACTTTTATACTTTTAAGTAAATTTCCAAGCCTTTATTTTGGAACTTTTACTTGAGTAAAGAAGTAAAATCAGTACTTTTACCAGAGTATTTTTTAACACAAGTATCTGTACTTTTACTTCTAGTACGGGAAATGAGTACTTTTGCCATCTCTTGTATTTGAAATGTGCCAGTTGGTGGTTTGAGCCAACATCTCCAATATCCAATAGCCAATATCTCTACGTGGCATTGATTCAACAAGGTGCTGAAAGCATTCTTTAGAAATGTTGGCCCATATTGATAGGATAGCATCTTGCAGTTGATGGAGATTTGTGGGATGCACATCCAGGGCACGAAGCTCCCGTTCCACCACATCCCAAAGATGCTCTATTAGGTTGAGATCTGGTGACTGTGGGGGCCATTTTAGTACAGTGAACTCATTGTCATGTTCAAGAAACCAATTTGAAATTTTCCAAGCTTTGTAACATGGTGCATCATTCTGCTGGAAGTAGCCATCAGAGGATGGGTACATGGTGGCCATAAAGGGATGGACATGGTCAGAAACAATGCTCAGGTAGGTCGTGGCATTTAAACGATGCCCAATTGGCACTAAGGGGCCTAAAGTGTGCCAAAAAAACATCCCCCACACCATTACACCACCACCACCAGCCTGCACAGTGGTAACAAGGCATGATGGGTCCATGTTCTCATTCTGTTTACGCCAAATTCTGACTCTACCATCTGAATGTCTCAACAGAAATCGAGACTCATCAGACCAGGCAACATTTTTCCAGTCTTCAACTGTCCAATTTTGGTGAGCTCTTGCAAATTGTAGCCTCTTTTTCCTATTTGTAGTGGAGATGAGTGGTACCCGGTGGGGTCTTCTGCTGTTGTAGCCTGTCCGCCTCAAGGTTGTGCGTGTTGTGGCTTCACAAATGCTTTGCTGCGTACCTCGGTTGTAACGAGTGGTTATTTCAGTCAAAGTTGCTCTTCTATCAGCTTGAATCAGTCGGCCCATTCTCCTCTGACCTCTCGCATCAACAAGGTCTTTTCGCCCACAGGACTGCCGCATACTGGATGTTTTTCCCTTTTCACACCATTCTTTGTAAACCCTAGAAATGGTTGTGCGTGAAAATCCCAGTAACTGAGCAGATTGTGAAATACTCAGACCGGCACCAACAACCATGCCACGCTCAAAATTGGTTAAATCACCTTTCTTTCCCATTCTGACATTCAGTTTGGAGTTCAGGAGATTGTCTTGACCAGGACCACACCCCTAAATGCATTGAAGCAACTGCCATGTGATTGTTGATTAGATAATTGCATTAATGAAAATTTGAACAGGTATTCCTAATAATCCTTAGTCCTGAGTGTAAAAGGACAGTGTATATAGACAAGCGCCAGTTGTGTCACTCACTTGGCACTTCTCTCACGATCTATCGCCACACCTCTACCCCCTGCAGCTGAATACAAACCATGATGGCAGGCCTGCAGAACACACTCTGCAGCTGACTTTGCCCTACCTGTTTCATTTAAAAACATAGATTTTGTCTACATTGTGAAACAATCAGAACATAAAGTTTTATTTCTCTCCCTCTGTCTCTCTCTCTCTCTCTCTCGCTTGCTGGAGACACGTCAGCAGCCTGCAGTTCAGTGTGGCCGCTGGTGCCAACGTCTCTCTTTCTCTTGCAATTGGATTTATAAGGAAACACTCAAATCACCATATTATCATATGCAATCAGACTTTTTGGGGGGCTGTTTTGGGTAGCTTTTTAGTCTCAAATTGTCAGGCCAATCTACAAAGCACTGTAGAAGAGGGTCTGGCTAGTCCACACAGCATTTCTGGATGGGAGAAAAACGTGCTCTGGCTTATAGGCATTTCTTTAAACCAATCACAATCATCTCGGGCGGCGCTAAGCATCTGACAGAGCAATGGTGCTTTTACCTCAGGAAGGAACTTTTGGTGGAACGTGTACGTTCAAAGGTTGATTTAGTCATGCAACAGTAAACTCTTACCTCTTACCTAACCATACTCCTTATAAATCCGTCCGAGTTTAGAATCCAAAACACAAAGAAAGAGAAAAGTTGAGGGGCATCCGGCAAAGTTTCTGGCAGCACCTGAAGAATCCCAGAAATGAAAAGTCTTTGATATAGACTTGCTTGCAGGTGTTAGGAAGGGTTCTTTTTAACATGTAAATATTGACACTTGTGTTCTCTGGTGCCATTATTAAGGCTTTTTCTGTCCACTGCTGACTCTTTACAGCCATCTCAAGGCATTAGGTATCTGATTATGGTGTCCAGATGTCCCGAAAAATTTGTGACAGTCCCAAAATCCAAGTAGTTGTCCCAAATTTGGAATCCTGCCCTAATTGTCCAGAAAATTAGAACGGACTCTCAAGTACGTATAGTCTGATAGAACATTAAAATTGTTCATTGAGTTGTCCTGCAGCCAGCTGCCATCAGCTGCTACATTGGCATTTGCTAAATTTTCATTAATTCATTGTTGAAACAGAGGCTCCGGCTGGTGTCCTAAAAAAAAAAGGAAAAACCTCTCTGCAGGTACTTTCTGCAGGGTAGGGAAATACCCCTGGATTACTGCAGTTTTACGTAAAACAAACAAAGCATTTTGCAGTGTATGTAGGAAAGAGTTTGGTATTTCACACGAGGGCGGGTGGGAGCGACTCCATGTACAATAAAATAGCTGCTGCTGATTTTGCATTTGTATTTGCTGGTTAACATGACAATTCCTGAAAAAAAAAAGAGTTATGAAATTCTAAATTTAACCGTAAAGACAGCTTAACTCAACTGTCGTGTGACCGGTTGCTATGTGACCGGCTGTGTGTCGCCTAGGATATCTTACAAATTGTTTTGCGTAAGTTTTGATACGATATCATTCAAACCCGTTCATTTATTCCTCACAGCACCTGGTCTCCAGAGGCCATGTGGTCAGACAGATACTCTCAGCTTTCATATCCAGTCCCATATGCACACTGTGAACATGCAGAACATGGCCCTGACATGATGGGAATATGAAAGGAGGATGGAGATTGGTGATAAATAATAAAGTTGCGTTAAGTGTATACCTGCAGCTAAACAGGCAGCAGCTTGATGGGCACAGTGGGTTGTTTTTCTCTCTTTGTGGTTTGAATGCTGTTGTCACTGTGTTTGGAGGAGATTCACAGCAGCATGATTTAAGATAGACCTGTCAGCATGGAGACACACTGACTGCAGACAAGCACGCAACTATGCTCCGCCAACCACAATGCGCACACACACACATACACTTCTCTGCATAACATTTTAGTGGCTTATGCAAATTGAACACTATCTCTCTCACACACACACTCCGACACACACAGCACAGCAGAGCGTCTCGGTGATGGTTTTGAGGCCTGAGGCGAGGGGCTGCAAAGAGACCAGATGCCATTCGAACGCTATTTACAACATTTGAGTTGGGTCTTTTTCCAATAAACAACATCTCAGCAGTTATCAGTTAATGACAATCAGGCAGAAGATGTGGAGTGGAGCCGTACGGCGGCAGCATGTCGATGCAGAATGAAGACATCCTGAGAATGAAATGTTCCTCCCTCCCCTACCTGCCAGCCCATCACAAATGCTGCAGAGCTTAGCAAATGTCAGAGGGGAATTTAAGAGGCTAATCGGAGTGCATGTCATGTCAGGAAAGAATGTGGGAAACTATTTCTTTTCAAATCACCCACCAGTTTGTTCAAGAGCCCGAGACTAAAGAAAGGTGTGGAAGTGCCAAGCACGAGAGATGCCAAGAGCTGCCAGTTTGTGTTTATGAGAAAAACAGATCTGAGCTTTGGCATTCCACACATGCTTGACAGGCTTTAGAAAAGTTGTTATGGCTTATGTGGAACTGATATGGGGTGGGATGATAAAATGCTACAGAACATTTAAAGTATGAGTGGTTTCTTGAACATCAGGGATGCTGATCAGGTGAAAACCAAAGTTAATAACTAACATCTAGTACCTCTAGACAAGGTTTTGCTCTTTTGTCATCTTCTCTGTATGTTCTGTTTGTCTTCCAGAGGAAGTTTTCATGTGTTCTACAATTTCCGTGCACAGTATACAGTATAGACTAGAATGCTGTGGGGGTCAGGGGGTCCGTTTTTGCTTTGTTGACAGTTTGCCCTGTGCACTTGGTCTCTGCCCTGTGTAGAAGGACATGGCGAGTTTGAGAGGACTCATAAACAGACAACACAAAAGTCTCTTTACTGAGTTTTAAACTCAAAAAGGAAAGCAAAACAACAGACAACACAGAAATGGGTGAGACTGAGGTAAAAAAAAAAAATCTAAAAGGTCAGGCAGTCAGGGAGAGAAACAGACAAGGGCTGGGCTGTATCCTCGTGATCTGGAAAACAAAAAAAGTAAAGTTATTTAAAGCTTGGAGTGGCTTGAGAGCTTGGCACGAACACACAATTTGGCAAAGACCTGGGGAAAAATGAAGCTAAAATAGGAATCCTAACTGGTTTGATTGTGCAGGTGATTGTTCGCAGGTGCGTATTTGCAGCTCCTGAATACACGCAAACACAACAGTGCACAACGTGCTTGCAGCGTGAAAGTGTTGCATGGTTAGACACGCATTGATTATCTTGGATATGGGAAAAAAGGGCCAACAAACCTGGGTGGCGTGTAGGCAGGAACCCAGTTGCTAACATATCTCTTCAAAGAACTTGACCATTTCCTCAGGCCATAATGCTGACATTGTACGCCACTTAGAAGAGAAGGTATATTAATTTATAGCCTACTCACACCAGCAGTGTAGATGTATTATTTAATGTTTGCTTTCTTTTTCTCTTCATCAGTTTTAAATGCTGTCTGATATAATGCAGTTGTTTTGTTTTTAGTCCCAGGAGGCCTCATACATCATCAACTGAATAAATCCATCAACTGAGCAATGTCTCCAAGGCACTGCAGAGGTCAGTGTCAACCCTGGCTGAAGTTTAGAGCTGCCTTTCCTCTACTCAGGCTGTCACAGAGGTGATTCGGGCATCTGGTAAGGATGCCTCCTGGACGCCCCCCAAGGGAGGTGTTCCAGGAACGTCCAGAAGGAAGGAGGCCTTGGGGAAGACCCAGGACTAGGTGGAGGGATTATGTCTCCAACCTGGTCTTGGAACGCATCGGGATCCCCCAGTCGGAGCTGGTTAATGTGGCTTAGGAAAGGCAAGTTTGGGGTCCCCTGCTGGAGATGCTGCCCCGGATAAGCGAATGATGATGAAGAAGATGGATGGATGGAGGTTGTCATAGAAAAGTCCAAGTCAAGCTATGTATCATATCCTACACTTTATGATTTGATTTTAGGTTGACTTGGTGTGTTTTCACTTCAGTATAAATAAAAAGATGCCCATCCATCTGTCTCTTTACTGTAGACCTGGGCCTAAGCTGAGAGCAGTGCTGGACACAGACACATATGTGGGAGTCTTCCTGAAGCCTACTGATACCAATCAGCATGACAAGGCAAAGAATGAGCTAATCAATTCTCTGTGCCGGTGCATCACTGCTAGATTTAGTGATGTGAACAGTGGTGTCCTGCAGGCTATGTGGCTGACCAGTTTCCAGTGATGCCCAGAGGAATACACAAGTTCAGGTTAGCAATTTAAATGTAATGAACAAATCTTTAAGCATTTTATGTTTTAGATAACTGCTTGACTTTCAATTAATGTTTTCCCTTTTGTTCTCAGAATTTGGTGATGAAGAGGTAAACAAACAGTCATCAGTCATTTTTGACCTCTTTTACTGTCTGCTGGAGTGGATGTGGAAAATTCTCAAGACTGAGTACACAGCAGGATTTGGCCGAGGTACTTGGAAAATAATGTTTGAGAAAACAAAATCTCATACTGATGTACTTTATCAGTAGCATTTTTAAACAAGTGCTTGAAAAATGTCCAAGCGCTATAGAAATGTCTAATATTGTGTGACAGTTTAATCTGTTATCAAGAATCGTTAAATGTAATTTGTTAAAGGCACAATCCAAATTTGATGCCATCTTTTAATAACTAAAGTTGCATTTGAAAAATGTATAATTGTACGCAAGTGCATGATGCATATCGTCTGTCTCGGCCTGCTACAGGAACCTTTGCTCTCCTCACCATCCCTGCAACAACACTTGACTGTGAAAGAGGGTTTATTGTTATGAAGCAGTGCTCACCCGACATCAAAGACTTTGATCCAACCAAAGCCATTGACATCTGGCATGCTGACAGTTTTTGCTCAAGCAGGCCTGATTTTGTGAGATTCTGATGGCGGCGCGGACGAAGCTTTGTGACGTGATGTGTCTCTCCAGATTCTGCAAATTAGTAGTAATATGCTTGTTTATCTCAAGTATTTTGGGCAAAAACCCAACAACAGGAACTTTTGGACATTGGCTCCTGCAATTCTGACATTGTTATTAGCGTGAACAACAAGGATGAACTGCGGCTAGGGATCACAACACATGATTATGGACTGCAACATAAAGATTTTCACAGAAACTTGGCTTAACCGCGGAATACCCTACAGCGCTATCAAACTAGCTGGACGCTGCCTCCTCCATGCAGACAGAACAGCTGTTGACTCTGGCAAAACCTGAGGTGGGGATTTATCAAGGGGGTAAGCCTCTCCTCTCTAAGTGTTGCTCCCATGGCGCCATTTTATTGCTACTAAACCATTACCAGCAGTTAGCATCCTATTGATTACCATTAACTTTGGTGCCACTTTGACAGTGAATAACTTTACATCTGAAGTGTTTAAAGACTATTTGTGCATTGTTTATTTCTAAAGAAACACAACAATGTATAAAAAGCTCCATTACATTGTACCTCACTTTATGGCTATGTAGCAGACGTTTTTGTAAAAATAGGCTAACAAGTAATAATAACATAACATAACATAATCATGCCACTTACCGTCGCATAGTCAACAAATCACCATATTTTCAGGAGAAGCACACAGACAGGTTGAACTTTCATTAGCTGTTTAGGTTTAATTACTAATGTTAACTAGAATGTTAGTTAGCAGTAATTAGTCTGTGCCTATGTTATCTCCTAACATATACCTACGCTCTCCGTCTCTGCTGATTTGGAATGATTGAGATTTCTCTTGCACAGCTACCAGAAGACTTACAACTTTCAGACAGGTTGCCCACGTCACAACTATGTCTTCAAGCTCAGTTGGAGGCTGCGCAGTAACGCTCAGCCATCACCGGAAAAGTGCTTCTATTTTCCTTCACTGGTCTCCGTCCAGAACAACAGGATCTGTTGGTCCATTTCTTTAACTGTCTAAGGGGTTTATGCATTTACTGTATGTCAACAAAATGTGGTGGACGGACATCACTTTCACCAAGAGTCACTGCTCAGCTAACCTTGAGGATCTCATGGTAAAGTGTAGACCTTTCTACTTACCCCGAGAGTTTACATCAACTATAATAACAGCAGTTTGCATTCCTCCTTGATGCTAACGCTAAGATTCCCATGAAAGAACTGCATTCTACTCTTAGTAAACAACCAACACTGCACACTGAGGCAGCCTACATTGTTGCAGCTGACTTAAACAACATAAATTTAAAAATTGTACTGTATAAATCGCAGAAATAGGTACCAACTGTACTGTATCAACTATCATATCATAACATAACAGTGTCACCACCTTCAAATGGATTACCACTTTCGCTAATCAGAGGTCATGGAGGAACAGTGTGTCAGACTTCTGCTAAAGGCACGTGAAATTGCATTCAGTTCAGATGATGCTCAAGCCTATAACTCATCCAGTGCTTACCCGAATGGGCACACACATCCTCATTCTCATCAACGGCAGTAAAGTGAAACCAGCTTCAAGTTTCTGGATGTCCACATCTCTGAGGACCTTTCTTTGACCCTCATCACCTCTACCCTAATCAAGAAGGCTCACCAGCATCTCTTCTTTCTGAGACTCAAGAAGGTCCACCTGTCTCCTCAGATCCTGGTGAACTTCTGCCGCTGCACCATAGAGAGCATCCTCACCAACTGTGTCACAGTTTGGTATGGCAACTGCTCTGCCCATGACCGGAAAGCCCTGCAGATGGTGGTGAAAACGGCTCAACGCATTACCGGATCCTCATTCCCCTCCATCGAGGCCATCCAGGGCAAGCGATGCTTGGGTAAAATGCGCGGCATCATCAAAGACTCACCCCAACCACAAAATGTTCCCCCCGCTCCACTCTGGGAGGCATCTCAGGTCTCTCCGCACCTGTACCAGCAGGTTCAGAGGAAGCGTCTTTCCTGCAGCTGTCACCCTACTGAACTCAATCTCTGCATCCCGGTCACAATTTGACCTACTAAGTAGAGGTGCACCAATTGACCGGTCGGTGACCGGAATTGGCCAGTTACGTGAAAACTGGCCAAGACCGACAACTGTCAAGTCACTCTGACATATGCCGGTCAATGCTACAATTAACTGACATTATAAGTTATAAGTTACAGTTCTCAAGCACGCACGCACGCACGCAACAGCACAGTCTCTTTTTCCTTTCTCTCAACTTTTCCGCTCGCGTTGTGAAGCACGTGGCCGCACTATTCTAGCACATTCAGGAAACCTCGTGAATTAACCTGCAACATGTCAGCTGTTTGGAAATTCTTCAGCGTGTGTGCAGAAGATACAAATGTATGACCATATGTAGGCTACATTTAATGTACTGGTGTTATTGTTGAATAAATTGTGAATACATATTATTAAAATTGTATGATGTTTTTGTTGAATCCTTTTTTTGCCCTTTTTGAATCCCCTGACAAATAACCCATATTACAAAGAAAGACAAAAACTAAGACTTAGACTAATAAAAAGTAAACTAAAACTAAGAATAAAAAAAAAAAAAAAAACTAAGCTAGCATCTGGGCCACGCCTGGGTGGCAAGCCAATTTAGAGCCATGTCACAAGGTCAACACATCTGGACAGACAGATTGGAAACAAGCAATTAGGGGGTTGCATTAACTGACTATATCAAAACTGACCCTATTGACTAACCACGGGACTTCCGGTTGAGCAACCATGACGTAGGCAGCAAAATAACAGAGCTCCCCAATCATCAAGAAAAACGCTATATTTTTTCTATACATTGTTACATATTAACAGAAGACGTTAAAGAGGCGTTTATAATATGCCCAACCCGAGACAAAAAACGCTTCACAGGCAAAGAAAAAGGTTCAAACAGTTAAGGAGGACACAGCTAGCTACCCTGACGCGGGGGAGCTACAGGTGGATGCGGACATGACTAACCTGCCACCATGTACCCATCCTCTGATGGCTACTTCCAGCAGGATAATGCACCATGTCACAAAGCTTGAATCATTTCATATTGGTTTCTTGAACATGACAAAGAGTTCACGGTACTAAAATGGCCCCACAGTCACTAGATCTCAACCCAATAGAGCATCTTTGGGATGTGGTGGAACGGGAGCTTCGTGCCCTGGATGTGCATCCCACAAATCTCCATCAACTGCAAGATGCTATCCTATCAATATGGGCCAACATTTCAATAAATGCTTTCAGCACCTTGTTGAATCAATGCCACGTAGATTTAAGGCAGTTCTGAAGGCGAAAGGGAGTCAAACATAGTATTAGTATGGTGTTCCTAATAATCCTATAGATGAGTGTAGATTCCAGCATGGCTGGGTCAAGCACACCTCTCAGATTTATCAGTTGAAATATCCGAGTTATGGGTAATCCTGTTAAGAGATCTAAGGTTTTTGCGCACTTGAAATGTTTAAACTCTGATATAGTATTCTTGCAGGAGACTCGCCTTCGCGTAGGTTACATTGCCCTTGGATAGTTTGAGTTTTCAACTCAAACTTTACTTCAAAAGCTAGAGGAGTGGCCATTTTAATTAACAAAAAAGTTCAGTTCTCATCCACTGATGTTATTGCTGATAGGAATGGCAGATACCTCATAGTTGCTGGCACTCTGTCGCAAAAAAAGGTTTTGTTGAGGATGTTGAATTCGCTAACAGATTGCTGAGTAACATCCCCTTCTTGAATACGCACCTGCTGATCTTCGGTGGGGATCTAAATTGTGTTTTTGACCCAATCTTGGATCGTTTAATCTGACTCAGTCTGCTATGTCTATAACATTCTCTGATTTTATGAAATGGAATGGTCTTGATCCATGGAGATCTCGTAACCCCGCTATTAAAAAATTCTCTTTTTTTCCCCCAGGTGCATCATTCATACTCTAGGATTGATTACTTTTTTATTGACAGTACGCTTAATTCAGGTGTAATTTCTTCTGACTAGGTACTGTAATATCTGATCATTCACCTTTTTATATTAGTAGATATTCAACTTTCTACCTATAAACGTAGCCCACCACTTTAGAGATTTAACTCTCTTTTATTGGCAGACAAAGAATTTTGTGAACTTATTTCATATTCTATTGATGAATTCTTTTCTTTCAATCAAAATGACTCCTCTTCCTATTCACTGCTGTGGAAGACAATTAAATGATACCTGAGAGGTCAAATTATTTCTTTCTCCGCTCTTTCTAATAAAAGGATTAATGCTTAATGCACTCACATCTGTGATTAGTAACCTTGATCAGAGACATGCACTAAAAGCCTTCTCCGGAACTACTTAAGCAGCATCTTGATTTGCAAGGAGAATTTGATCTTATTTCAACTAAAGAAGCAGAGCGCTTGTTACTACGCAGCCATGGCTCATGTTATGAACATGGCGACAGGGCTAGTTGGTTACTGGCACATCAGTTACGACGACAGGCCCCTTCTCGTCAGATACCTAGTATTAAAAACACTTATGACACTATTACTACAGATTCCTTGGAAATGAGTGCTAGTTTCAAATAATTTTACTCTTTATTATGTAAATCTGAATTTCCTACAGACAACGCTAAAATGAACACATTTCCCCACAACCTCTCGAATTCTGTCATTGATAATAATATTGCCAGGAAATTGGACTCTCCACTCTCCCTTGAAGAAGTATTAAATGCAATTGATGCTATGCAATCTAACAAAGCCCCAGGCCCCGACGGGTTTCCAATTGAATTTTTATTGGCAAATTGGCACTTATTATAGCAATTTATAATATATTGCTATACAATATAGCAATTATTGCTATATGCGGATGATTTGTCATTGTATATAATTGATCCAACACTTTCTTTCCCTGCTGTTTTAAGTATTCTGGAGAACTTCAGCTCCTTTTCAGGTTATAAATAAAATTTGGGGAAAAGTGAGTGTTTTCCCATTAATACTGCAGCATGTCATATGCAACAGTTGGATTTGCCTTTAGATTTAGTCCATCTGGGTTCAAATACCTAGGTAATAACGTGACTTTTTCTTTATCTAGCCTTGCATCTGCGAATTTCACTCCCCTTATTTCAAAGATTACATCCAATATTTAAAGATAGGGTAACCTCCCTCTTTCATTAATTGTCAAGATTGATGTTGTGAAAATGAATATTTTACCAAAATTTCTATTTTTATTCCAGTCAATTCCTCTTTTTTTGACTCACTTGATAAGACATTCTGTTCTTTTATTCGGGGCAGAAAATCTCCTAGGATTTGTTAAATCTTACTGCAGAGATGCAGACTTAGTGGAGGACTTGCATTACCTAATTTCTTTACCTACTATTGGGCAGCTCACATCCATAAACTTTGCCACTGGTTAAAATCCCCTGGATCTTCTTGGTGTAAATTATCCTGCAGGGGATCTTCCATACCTGCTCTACTTTATTCCTCTTTACCTATAAAACCTTCTTTATATACTGATAATCAAGTGGTTCTTAACACACTCAAAATCTGGTATCAATTTAGAAGACACTTTAAACTTGTAGCTGCATCTTCCTTGGGTCCTCTGAATAACAACCATCTATTTCCTCCATCACTTTCGAACTCAACTTTTTCACTGTGGTAAGACAAGGGTATCACACAAATCAAAGATTTACATGTGGATGGTGTCTTTGATAGTTTTGCCAATTTGTCATCTCGTTATGAACTCCTTGTTACTCATCTGTTTTGCTATTTTCAAACTTGACATTTTGTGGCTGAACTGTATCCAGAAGTGGAAGACAAATGTGATAAATGCCATGGCTCTCCTTGTCACCTTTGTCATGCTTTTTTTTGTTGGGATTTGAAAGGTTTCTGGGAGGGTTATTTTACTATTATGTCCTCTGTCCTGGGTGTAATTCTCCAGCCTTGCCCGCTGGCTGCTATATTTGGGGTTCCTGACACCTCACTTGCACTTAACCCTACATAAAAGGACATTATAGCTTTCACATCCTTGCTAGCAAGGTGCTCCTTATTGTTACATTGGAAGTCTGCTAAATATCCTTCTATCTCCCGGTGGCTCAAAGACATCATGTATTTTTTTAAACTTGAGAAAATGAAATACACGTTGAGAGGATGTAAGGTCAAATTTTTCCATAAATGGCAACCCTTTATTTCCTATTTCACTATTTCAGAAGTACTACCCAATTGAATGTGTGCCTGTTTTTATTGTTCCTTTGTTTTGCATAAATAACCAGTAAAATGTGTGTTGGTCGTGGTGAGCTGAGTGGGGGCGTGGGTGGGGGGGGTTGTTCATTGTTTGTTACACGGTACTCTGATTTTACTTAAATATTTTCTCCTACATTCTTATTAGTGTTTTTTTGATTATTTTTGTTTTTTATGTGTTTATGTGTCCATGTACATATGCATATATATTCAAAAAAAACAAGGTAAATTGTATCTGTGACCGGAAGTATTATATATTTCCAATAAAAATAAAAAATAAGTAAAAATTAAAAAGAATACACGGCATAGAAGATGGATCGGAGATCAACTCCTCATCGATGATAACATTCGTGCAAAAGCTACTGAAGGAAAAACTGGAACTGCCCCAGATGAGGGAGAAACATGTCTGTCCAACTCGGCAGAGGAGGCTACAAGGGACATGGTGGAGAGAGGTCTGTCTGTGACGATATATAAACCGCCGGAGAGCTGGGCTGATAGACCTCAAAACCGGATATGGTGCCAAAGCCGGTCCCCGGGAGGAGGAGAGCAGTAGCCAGAGGATGGTTTTAAAAAGAAACTGGACACTTTCACAGACTGATCAGTAAACTTTTGTTGTCTCGGCGCGGATTCCCCACGGTAAGGAGGCATAATAGTAGTGATTGTGGAATAAACTTTATTAAAAAAAAAAAATTATTTTGTTATACTGCCCCGAGATGCATTTGGGTTAGTTTAATGTTAATAATATAATATGTAGGATCGGGGAAGATCTGACTATGCTAAAAGCATGAAGACTTAAAGGAGGGCCCTCCACAGCTAGAGACGCATGGAGCCGGCAAAACATCTCGGCTCTTTCAGGGTCACACAAGACCTCAAAACAGGAAGTTCAACTTGAGACACTGGTGAAATGTATTAAGTTCCCGTTTTTCTGGATCTGTTCTATTCATGTTCTTTTTGTATATATGTTCCTACAGAGTTTGGGGGGGGGGGGGGTAGTAAGATTAAAGATAGCACTTGTTTTTTAATTGTAAAGTCAAAACGTTCCACTTAGGTTGGCTTTTTTACAATGTGAAGGGTGTACTTAATCTGATAAAAAGAAGTTTAATTCTGGGCAAAATGAAAAAAGACAAGGTAGATATATAGTATTTTGCAAGAAACCCACTTAACTGACTCCGAGCATGCCAAAAAAAGGCAGGGCTTCAATCAGGTTTGCTCAGCCTCATATTAAACAGGACATAGAAGGGGGGTGGCAACACTGAAATTGACAAGCGTAATCTTTGACAGGGTAGCAGAAATCCCGGACAAGGAAGGAAGGTTTAATATGGTTGTAGGAAAGTTAGAAGGCTCAGAAATCACTCTCTTAAACGTCTATACACCTCCAGGTGCGACGTGGGGGTTCTATAGACGAATCTTTGACCTAATGGTTATAAAAGCCCTGGGAATGGTGATTTGTGGTCGGGACTTCAATTTGAGACGGAAGATTAGCTCAGACCCAGAATACATTGTAGGCAAAAAGATGAAAATGATGATAAGAGAGATGGGTATCTCTGATGTATGGAGGGAGCTCAATCCCACAACTAGAGATTACATCTTTTATTTCTCACCACAAAACTTATTCAAGGATTGACTATTTTGTTATGTACAAATTGGTTAGTGGACGTGTCAGCCCATAGTCCGGTGTACCTATATTTTAATCTAAAAAACAGCAAAAATAAGTTTTCCTGGACACCTCATCTAAACGTACTCAAGGGGAAAATTTAGGAAGAACTTCAAGGGGAGATTAAGTTATACCTGTCAGAAAACGATAATGGGGAAGTTTCCCCGCTTATGGTATGGGATGTAGGTAAGGCTGTTATGAGAAGGAAAATCGTTGCGAAATTGGCATTACAAAAGAGGCTCATATATGAGAAATTGGCTAAACTGGAAAAAGAGTTGGAAAACTTGGAAAAAAACATAAAGATTTTAATCCAAGATTTCTAATTGGGCATCAGCCAGAAATTTGGGGAAATTAAGAATCACATCAAGGAAATTTATGAGGCAGACATTCAGAAAAAAATAATCTTTTTGAAACAGAGGCATTATGAAGTAGGGAGTAAAAAAAACAAAATTCTGGCATACAAATTAAGAAAACAACAAGCAGAGACAGTAAGAACATAAAATGAAAGACCCAATCACCAAACAAATGAAACATGAGTTCAAGACATTTAGTTGTTTTGAAAAAATATTACAAACACCTACATGCCTGGATGGCCTGTGAGTCACCTGAGTATCTGCTTGCATCACTTCTTCTCCCAACAATTACAGAATATCAGAATAAAGCTTTACTGGCCAATGTGACTATAAGAGAACTCCAAAAGGCAATATTTAGGCTCAAACCTAATAAGTCTCCAGGCTCTGATGGGTTTACAGCGGAATGGTAGGTAAGACTTTTAATGACTCTTTATACCATTGTTGCTCAGAACATTCAATTGGCTCCTTAAGAAAGGAGAAATTCCTCCATCTTGGAGCGAAGCAATTATAACTGTGATACCAAAAGAAGGGAACGTTGGGACAGACTGCTCTAATTAACGCCCAATTAGCTTGGATTAAGAGCTCTTTACATCAATTCTAGCAAAACGCTTAGAAATGATACTCCCAGATGTTATACAGTTGGATCAGACAGGTTTCATTAGACAGAGGCGAACACAGGATAATGTTAGGAGGACATTACATGTAATTAACCATTTAAACAAAGATAATCCAGAGGCTATCCTGCTAGGGTTGGATGCAGAGAAGGCATTCAACTATGTTGATTGGTCCTTCATTTATAAGACACTAGAGTGATTCCAGTTCCATGATGACTTTGTTAAATATTTTTGAATTAGAGAGGGGATGTTGACAAGGTTGTCCTGTGTACCCGCTTTCATTCGCCATCTTTATAGAGCCCCTGAGTCAGAAGAAGACAAAACGAAAAGATAAAGGGGAATATGGGGTCCCAAGAAGAAAACAAAATTGCCCTTTTTGCAGATGATATTTTAAAATACTTGGGGCATCCATTGGCTTCCTTTCCAGAATTGCTCATAACCCTGAGAGAACATGGTTTATTATCTGGTTATAAACTAAACACCACCAAATCTCAAATTTTGACATTCAATTACTTAGCCAATCCATCAGAGAGGAATTCAAAGTGAGTTGGGGAATCAAAGTCAATTAATTAAGTACCTAGGTGTAAATATCTCTAAACACTTTGAATACGATTGTATCAGAACTATGACCCCCTATTTTCCAAAATCTAGTGCCCTTTTTGGGATTAGGACAAGGGTAGAAGCAATAAAAATCAACGTGCTACCCAGACTATTATATCTGTTCCAAAACATACCAGCAGAATTTACAAAGGGGACGTTTAAAGAATTACACAAATCAACATCCCGATTCATCTGGCTAGGTAAGAGGCCACAAATTCCCTAGAAGACTCTTCAACTAACAAAGGAGGCCAATCTCTCCCGATTATTAAAAATTACTACCAAGCGGTGCAAATAGAAATGTTAGTTAATATCTGTAATCCTTCATATGAAGCAAATTGGAAATATATAGAATGTTGGCTATCTAGTGATATTCCATTACAAGCAATCATCTGGGACAGTGGGTTGGTTGTCTGTCTAAAAGACATAAATCCATTGATAAAAATGTCTAAGATTTGGCTAGGGTATAGTCAACAAAAACAAGCCCAGAGATCCATATTGGATCATAAGATGGATAGGATATGACTCAGATTTCTTACCAAACAGTATGGACGCAAGACTTAAACAGTGGGCCGATAAAGAGTTAAAACACTGTGACCTCTACGAGGCGGGCATGCTGCGACAATTCCAGGACCTTAAAAATTGTTTTGGTTTAACCAGTCAGGATTTTTATAGATTTTTGCAATTTAGAAAAAAATAATGAGAAAGGAAGAACTGCAAGAGACTAATTTGAGTATAGTGAAGATATTTCTACTTGGCTACAGGTCAGACCCTGAATGTGGAAACATATCAAAGATATATAAGGTGTTACAAGAGGTAGAGGGGAATGATACTGCATAAATCAAAGGAGAAATGGAAGAAGAAGAGTAACATTGTGATGCAGATGGAAATGTGGTGGAAAATAACTTCAGTAATAACAGTGGAAAAGTACATGTGCTCTGTCATGGAGAGAATTTGGGTTGTAGAGTATAGTTAGTTTTTTTTAAGAGTTCCAGCTCAAAGGATTTCTCTGGGAGCAAGTATATCCATCAGTTGGAGATCCTGTGGCGAGAATGAGGCAACACATTTTCATATGTTTCGGGACTGACATTTCAAAATATTGGAAAGAAATTAAATTGACCATGGAGAAAATCATGAAAACAGTCATTCTATCAGAGTTCATGACTTTATGTCTGGGATTAAGATCGGACACTGTGAAGGGGCCTGAAAACAAATATATGTACAATATCCTATTACTAGTGAGTAAGAAAGCAATCACTAGAAAAAGGTTGGTAAAAGATTATCTTACAGTCAAGAACTGAATCAAAGGTGTTCAGGATATTTTTATAATGGCAAAAATAACAATTTTCAAACGTGAACAAGATTAGTTTGAGAGTTACTGGAAAACCTGGATAAACATAACAACTTTATGGCAAGATTCTGGGTAATGTGATAAATCCCCTGAGTTTTGGACTCCACTCATCTTGTTCAGTTTTCTTTCTTTGTTTCAGTAAATAGAGAGTTATACGTGTATGCAGCAAATCATCTTAATCTATAATTATTACCATTTATGTTGTTAATTTTGCTATCACAGTTACTATCACCCCACTATAGGATATGGTTTGCAGGAAATGTTAGGAATGTGGGAAGGTACATATGGAGCAGACAAGTGTATAAATGTTACAGCTGTTATTTTTTGTTGTATGTCTTGAAAATTGTAGTTCCTTGGTCATCTTTTCTTGATTTTTGTCTGGGTGGGTGGTGAAGATGACGAGGGGGATGGGGGATGTTCATGTTGCAAATTGTATGTTTTGTGTGTTGTGTTAAAAACAAACATTGTTAATCACAGAAAGAAAAAAGAGGCTTTATGGATTAGTGCAGGATGTGCAAAAATGTTGAGGGATATGCAAACGTTCAGGATATATAGAATGTGCAGAGGACAGGTATAGTCCACGATGAAAGATCAAGGGGGGGGTTTCACACCTATCTCGTTTAGTCCGGACTTTCGTAATTTACAGTTTACGAGTAGAACCAAACCTGAAACCTCCTCCACATGGGCACCGTGGGTGCTCCGGAGCTCGAGCACCCACGAGTGCCAGACTGCCAATAAGCTACATTCATTTAAAATTAAACATTACATTTGGTGTTAAGTGGAGCGTCTGTCATAATATGATTGGTTATGTTGCGGTCAGTCCCCTGCCCCATATCCTATTTACTAATCACAGCGTCTCTCGGATGAAAACGCCTCTTTAGTGACCCCCCTCCATCCCTCCACTATACAGTGTATTCATGTGCATTAGGTAATCAGAGTGAGACTAAAATGGACAGATTTGTTAATAAAAAACAAAACCTAATGATGCAAGGGCATTGACAACATCCACCACCTGTGCAGAGAGTTCCACCAGTCAGAAGCATTGATTCTTAATTCCCATTGAAGTTGATCGTGGTTATGTGTGTTAAGCTTTTCATCTCCAATCCTAGAAAAGTGGTGCTGTCCTGAGTTGAAAGATAAGACTACTTTACAGCTTTAGAATTAATAAGCGTGTATGTTTGTGACCACCGCTGTCAATTTCCTAAAGTTTTGAAATACAAACATTTGGCTACTTTTTATTTTCGTTTTTCTTTTTTTTTAAAGGGCCTGCGCCTGTGAGCACCCACGGAGGAAAACATAAATCGGCGCCTATGCTCACCCAGATGACGGTCCTAAACAAAAGGTCAAAATTTACCATAGAGAGTATCCTAACCGACTGCAGGTGTCAGGGATCAGGAATGCAAAGCTTGGACCTGGATGCAGATTTGAGGTGATTTATTAAAACAAAAAACAAGTCTTACAAAATAAGGTGTTCCCATAAAGGCAGGCAGGCAGTCACACACATACAAAAAATAACCAAAAGACAAGACAGGAAACAAACTAACCAGGATGCGCAACGCAAGGACAACCAACAAGCAACATGAAGCACAAAGATCCGACACCAGACAAAGACAACACAAGGACTAAATACACCAGGTTACAAGAACTAACAAGGGACAGGTTACACTAGGGATAAGGAACTGGTGAAACAAATCAGGGCTGGGCAGACAATCACAAAAGGTGGGAAAACACAAGACAGGAAGTAAAATTAAACAAAACAAGGGAGAAAACGGAGACTTCAAAATAAAACAGGAAAGAGAACATACAGACACTAACAATCATGACACCAGGTGACAGACCCCTTGCTGAAACCAGCTGCAATTAGATATCACGAAGTTGTCCCTCCATTTCTGTTTTCAAATCTAAGCTAAAGACCAAATTTTACTCACTGATCTCTTAATCTGTTATCATGTCTATAATTATGTATTTGTGAATTGCTGCTTGTTCTTGTTGTTGGGATGTTCTTTTTGGGTTTTCTTTCTACAGCACCTTAGTGTTTTTTTGTACAGCCTTTGGTCGGTTTAAGCTGTGTTTAAATGTGCTCTGGAAATAAACTTTACTTATTTACCTTCTGGTATGGTAGTGGCACAGCTCTCAACTGTAAGGTTCTTCAGAGGGTGGATAAAAGTGCTTAGTACTTGGGCGCCTGGGTAGCACACCTGGTAGAGCGCATGCCCTACAGAGGCTCAGTCAATTCAATTCAATTTTATTTATAGTATCAATTCATAACAAGAGTTATCTAAAGACATTTTACAGATAGGTAGGTCTAGATCACACTAGACCACATAATTAACAAGGACCCAACAGTTCTAGTAGTTCACTCCAGAGCAAGCAACAGTGTGACAGTGGCGAGGAAAAACTCCCTTTTAGGAAAAAAACTCGCAGGGCGAGTAGCAGGACCACGGCGACAGCTGCGACCATGATTTTGGAGCCTCCCTGATCCAAGAAAACAGGCTGGGGGAATAAGAACATAAGAAGTCCAGGGAATTACTCCCCAGAGCTAGATTAAGTCCTTGATGCAGCTGCGGGTTTGGTTCCAACCTGCGGCCTTTTGCTGCATGTCATTCCCCCACTCTCTCCCTTGTCCTGTCAGGAATAAATGCCTAAAAATGCCACAAAATAATCTTTTTTAAAAGAGCTCAGCACATCACCAGGATGGTGCTGCCATCCATGGAGGACCAAATCAGTGACCCCAATCACCCCAGCCACAATCTGTTCTGTCTGCTGCAGTCTGGCAGACTGTAGGTACTGCAGCATCTTGTCCTGCACCACCAGGCTCAGGGACAGTGTCCTCCCACAGGACACAAGACTGCTAAACTCTTAAGCTCTGAGGTCATTGCATGTCACTTTATACCTAAACAGTCAATTTATCTTTATATGTTTTTTAAAACTGTTTACAACTAATTTAAACTCAAAAATTAGAAACCCAAAAATTGAAACCAACTAAATGAAAGCCAAACCGGATATCCGGTTGTAGCTTACAGGAAGTCCGGCTTGTCTCCATTCTAGAGAAATGGCTATTCTCATTCTTACAACATTAGCAACTAATCTTGATGTATAGCAACTCATTTATTTCACGGGTGCTATCGAGACTCGTCGCGGCACTGTTCTGTGCTAAAAAAAAATTAACATGAACTTAAAGGTTGCGTTTTAGGTGGTCTCTAATGTATTTGTAACGTTAGTCTTAGCTAGTTTTGCTGTTAGCTACCTAACGTTAGCTAGCTGCCAGCTCGCTAGCGCGTTAGCTGCCAAGCCGAGAGACCGAGCCATCGTTCGTCTAGCTACTTAGTGTTAATGAGGAATAAATAGGACCTCATACCAAAAGAGAACTGTATTTTTGTTTCAATAGAAGTTTATTGACCGGGTTAATTGACCCGCTCCTAAATGCCCGAACAAGGCCCTAGGATGAATGGGTTTTCTCTCGGCGAACTATGCTGGCTGTTCTGTTGTCCGCCTTGTCCGAGTCGCATCGCGGCCAAGCTAGCTTTCCTCCCACCGGAGCCCACGTACTCGGTCCACGCCGATGCTAACGGGGTAACTAGCTTACATTTAACCGAACGGGCGGACTGGCAGTACTCTCAGCGAGAGCTCGATGCGGTGGAAGTTTTTACCACCAGAAGCAGTCGGGGTAACCGAGTCGGGTGTATGTTTGTGCGTTGTGCCCCGAACAGTCGTTACACGCTGCTGTTTTCCCACGGTAACGCCGTGGACCTTGGGCAGATGTGCAGCTTTTACATTGGCCTCGGCTCCAGGATCAACTGCAACGTGTTCTCCTACGATTACTCAGGCTACGGAGTCAGCACCGGGAAGCCCTCTGAGAAGAACCTGTATGCGGACATCGAGGCGGCCTGGCAGGTCTTGAGAAACAAGTGAGTATGAGTCCTGAGAATATCATGGTACAGCACATGTCCCCAGTACACCAGCCCCTAATAATACATGCTCATATTTGGAAAGTTAGAAGCTAAAGGTTTCTCATTTGTAACCAGTTGTGTGGCAGAGTCTAAAAAGTCAACATGGGCAAAATATGCATAAAAATACGTTGATGGAAACCCCACTAAATACATGAAGGTAATGGTAATGTGGAATAAAAGCTATACAACAAAATTTGAATGAGTGATAACAACGTAAAATAGCATCATAAGAAGTAGACCCTTTTAGCAAGTATAGTAAACCCTTGTTTTTGCACCAACAGTTTAGTAAATATAAAATGACGTTTATAATCTGAAACAGGCTGTACCATCAAATCAGGTACCACCTAGGGTTGCACAATAAGAGGAAAATATGCGATAACGATATTACTTGCGATACATAAACGGATTTTAAGGTGTACTTCTTTCTGTTGCTTTCAGTATTGTGCTAAGATACAGCAAATTGCTTGTTGAATTGAAAAGAAAAATTCCAACAATACTTTAATGAACAAATTCATTGAATTGGACATAAAAAGCATCATGACAAAAATGACAGTCGCGTTTTAACGTGTAATTTTCTACTGATTCTCTCTTTCAACTAATTGAAAAAAAATCTGCCTTTCATGATATGTTGCAGCCTTTTGCATTGTTTGTTGCGCAAGTTGATATGGAGATAACAATGAAAAAAAACGATATATTTTGTAGACCTAGAGCCACCTTAGCTGAACCGTACCCCATCCCCTCATCTTTTTTCAGGCATCTCGTTTTGGGAGCACCAGTAGTCCTTGGTTAGAAGACTTGAGTGACCTGTTAGCAGTGTACGGGTGGTTAAAAGACCTGAGGGACCTGTTAGTAGTGTACGGGTGGTTAGAAGACCTGAGGGACCTGTTAGTATGGTATGGATGGTTAGAAGACATGAGAGACCTGTTAGTATTGTCTGGATGGAGCAGGTCGGAGATATAAGCAAGTGCCAGACTATGCAAAGCTTTATAGGCCAGAACAAGAACTTTAAATTGGATCCTTAGCTTAACCGGAAGCCAATGTCATGATTATGAGATTGGAGTGTTGTGCAACATCCTGCTGGAGCTGGTCAACAGCCTAGCAGCAGAGTTCTGGACTAGTTGTAGACGGTCCTGGGAGGACTTGCTAAGACAAGTGAAAAGGGAGTTCCAGTAATCAAGCCGGGATGAATGATCATCTCAAGCTAAGAATGCCAAACAACAGTTTGAAGTTTGGCAACGTTTCGTAACCTAAAGTAACATGTGCGGGTCAGTGATTTGATATGATGATCAAAATGCATGCTATATATCAAATATAACACCAACATTTCTCAGATTGGACTGTTCAGCTGAAGTAAGGGACCCCAAGAGCTGAGTAGCCTTGGAAGCTGTAGTGTCCGGAGCAACAATAAGGACATTGCTCTTATCTGCATTGCGCTTTAGGTTGTTGTTGTTGTTGTTGTTGTTGTTTGACAGCCAATCCTGGATGGAAGTCAAACATTTGAGATATATATATATAGCTTTGACCAAATACCCCTATTGATACCGCAATGATATTGTAGTGTTGACTATTGGTGCTTTCACAAAATATTTACACAATGAGATTTATGATAATCATCATTAATGTGGATACAATGACTAAGGGGGTAAAAGTAAATAATTTAACAGCTATATAATTCTAGCAAATTCAGAAAATGACATCACTTTACTGTAATGCAACCTTTAAAACCAGGAAAAAACACCACTTATGCCATATTACAATATTAGGATATCTAAACTCCAAGAAATTATCTCTTAGTACAGTGACGGAGGAGAGCAGGGAAAGGAAATGCAGATGAACGAATGCATTTTTTAAATAGTGTTAAAAAGAATAATGTGTGGTGGCCGGTGTAGTCTATAAAGTAGTCTATATGTGGGACAGACATGTACACCGGAAAAAGTGAATGGCGCTGTGACAATCTTCCGTCCCAGTGTCTAGTTGGGGGTTGTGTGGTTGGTTGGGCCACAGGAGATTTTCCTGGCATTGATAGCTTTATCTTATCTAAATGTGTGATGCTCTTTCAGGTGGTTGTTCATATTTGTGGTTATATTTGCTTGAAACTTGCTTGTTTCAATCTGTCAACTTCTTTGAAACCAAAAAAAGGTTTCAAACACAGATTGTCCAAAACCTTTAGAAACATGACACTTTTTGTCATGGCAGGGCTCGCATAATGACATTGTTCTGTATCACCATCACTGCAATACTTCAATTCTGATAAATGTTTGTTGTTCCTGTAAAGCTTCTTCTTTCTATTAGGGCTGTGATGGTGTAGTGTTTTTCTTACCGCGGTGATGAAGCAACATATCACCGCGGTATGGCGGTTAACCGCAACCCCTTACGAGACTAGCGTAAGTTAGAGCGAGAATGGCAGGGTGCCCTAAGTGAGTGACATCATTGCCTGTGTGGTCGCGCAAGGAGAGCGAGCAGTAACGGAGAGTAGCCGCTGTGAGGAAAAAGAGATTGCAAAGATGTTGTAAAGTGAGTTAAAAGTGAATACACAACATGCTTGAGCTTCTCAAGACATAGTGGCTTTATCTGTTGTAATTACCGCCGGTAAAGTGAACAACGTTACCAACGAAATAACATTGGCATATCATCGGCTTAAACAGCTGCTCTGTTTAGGCAACAAAACATGCAAATATGGCAGAACTGATGTCATGTGAGAAGGAAATAACAGAGGCCTGAATTTAGATTGCCATTTAAGTACAATTAATCATGCTGCTAGAATTATGTGGAACTGTTATGTTGTGGTGTCTCTCACAATAAATGGATATTGGGATAAAGCTGAAGCGTAACTTCATTCTCATATGTAAACATTTTGTAATGATTTAATTGGGGGCTCTAGTGAATACATTTATATGAAATAAATTGTGTTTTTTTTCTATTAGGTTCCTGAAAGAAGCTTTGGCATTACCGTAAAAAAAATACAGAATTTGAATAGTAATTAATTATATTATTATTTTTTTTAATTTTTTTTAATTAACTTTCGTTCATGAATATAACTCAACTCACCAGTTTCGTCCACATAAATACTTGCTAATCCAGCAAGCTAATCCAATAAGGGCATAAAATATGGATGCAGTAATTGCACTCTTAGGTTCATAACAACATTATGCTACGACCGAAACAACACT
>NC_045747.1:25470251-25478417 GCF_008692095.1 Etheostoma spectabile | reverse complement strand
ATGGAGTTAGTGTGTATTTCTGGCAGCAGTAGCAACTCTCACACTGGCTTTGGTGAGAAAACAGTTCCCACAACAGTATTGATGTCCTTTACCACAAAATCCTATGCTTAATCGCAAATGTGTGGTTCAAGTGAAGTGTGCGTGTTTTTCTGTGTGTTTGTCTTCCTAAAAAAAGAAAACTGATTCTTTTTGAGAATACGTACCTAACACATCTTGTGTGTAAAACTGTTCAATGTGGAGGCCTCCCACCCTGACTGTCCATTCATTATCATGCTATCTGTAGTACGCCCCTGACGAGTACAGCGGCATGGTTCAGATGAGTGAACAGGCCCGGAGTCTGATTCAGCCTAAAGAATGGCTCTGTCTTTAGGCACTCACCCCAAGGTAAGAGGAGCCGCCAGACCAAAGAACCAGAGTGGACAGAGGGGGCATTTCCTTTACTTAAATAACATCTATACGTTTATGCTAACGCACAACATGCAGCAATGGACTAGCATCTAACTACCCAATAAGCACTGAGTTGGTGATTGGTGGTCAAGTTAAAGGTTAAAGTTTGGATACGTTTTGTTGAAAATGCCACACTCTAGGCTACATAAACATGATCATTTCAGTAAATATATTCAAACATGTAGCAGGTGCCTGCTTGACATCGAAACCTATTAATTTAACTTTTAAATGACGGCGCTTCTTTTAACCCGCAAATCACCAAACCAGTGCTGGTTGTGAGTTTTACCACTCACTAAGCTCACTAAATCAAAGAATTTTTTTGCCATCCACACATCTTGCAGAAACATTGCTTCCTAAATACGGCGAGCATGACATTTCAACGTATTGTGCTCACTATAGACAATTTGTACAACTTTAAATGAATAAAACAAAGGTTCTTACCATGAGAACAATTGATCACAGATGAGCCATTACACACATGCCAGCCACAATATAATTTGACAGGACTAATCTAAACCAGAATGCCCAATCTAGCCATCAAAGTTCTGAGCTCCTGACCCGGCATGTCGGCTTGCTGCTTCCCAAACAAATCTGCCTCTTAACTGAAGTCTGTCCTCTACGCCGGTTATACTGCTGAGTCCTGACACCTAAATAATGGTTGAATACATGATAATACATATAACACAGAATGTATAACATATCGGGGACATTTGTTTGCTTTATTGTTGTGTCCTCTGATGAAGTGACTGCAGGTCAAAACTGTCCATTTATTCCTTAATGTGGATTATTGGTTCAGTTTTACAACGTGGACCGCCTCCTGCAGAAGATTTGCGTGTCGTATGTTTGCAGAAGACGACGGCCGCTCTGTGCAGGATGTTTGGTATTGAAAGTGTGGCTCTAAGTAATCATTGAAGAGATGAAATTAATGATTATTGACATGAAAATCTAAATCTAATTATCAAATACATGTTAAATGAAGGTTTGTAATGCAATATCAGGACAATGTTCTTGGTATTTTGTACATTCTGTGTCTAGTGTTCTGCAGCAGATGCAGATGATCAGGGTTTTCATTCCAACATGGACCTGAGAGAGGAATTAAACCATTAAGTCACTCAGGATTCACGTGTCGGCTCATCCATACTCTACAAACTATACAAACCATTTGTATGCATCTTCCTCAGAGAGAAATATGACCTTAATAATCTATTGAGCTTTTAAATAGTGATTTAAGAGTTATTGTTTTTATTTTTTAATTTTCATAACATTGTCCCCTAAAGCATTTGGTTATATTTCACGAAAAGGTTCCTGTTAAAAGACCAAGCACTACTTACTGGACCGAACAAAACAGCATTAGATACTTTCATATTCTGCCTCTGCTAACAGAAGTATTGATTTAGTATCACTGCTAACATACAAACTGCAGTTTCACTCAGTCTTGATTCAGCAGCCCCCCCCCCCCCACTCCCCCAACACACTAAACCACCTCATGAAAATGGTTTCGGAACCAGTGCCCACCTCACTACCTCGATTTGTTTCCAGTGAACGTCCTGATTGTAATGTCCCGCTGACGCCGTCTGCCTCTCCCCTGCTCTGACATGTACACTTAATGGATTTTGCTGCTTTCATTTCTAACGTAATCAGTGACTTTTTTCATAGCTGCATGTCGATAAAACTGATTTTTCTTTGCATCAAAATGAAGTTTGATGCAAGGCGTGGATGCATGCAGACTAACAGATGATTGCTGTGTGGTGTACCTTGTGGGTTCCAGGTACCCTGGGAACAGCATGTACTCTGCTTTTTCTCTTTACGTTCTGCCTATTAATCTTTCCTTTTCTTCCCTACCTAACTGGACCGGTTTGATAAGATGATCTTTTCCCAGGGCGTTGTTCATCCTCGGCTTTGCCGGTGTTTTGATGGTGCAGCTGCATCAAATGTTGTCTTCAGTTGTGTTTTGTCTTCGTTCCTTTCTCTTTCTGCAGCTCCAGCCAGACGCCGTTCTCATCTTGTACAACTTCAGCGGCCAGTGCAGCGGCGAGGCCTTGGTCACCTTCAATAGTGAGGAAATCGCCAGGCGGGCCGTAGCAGAGCGCTCCAACCACCCCTTCTACGGCCAGCAGGTCCACTTGGTCTTATGTAACTGACCACTAAGCCGTTCATCTCTCTCCCCCAACTCCCCGAAATGTAACCTCCCATCGAAGAGCACTCGCCTCCCAAAAAGCATATTATACAGCAACAGTTTTTCCAGTTGATCCCAGTGCCACTTAAAACAGTTGTTGAACCTCTCTGTTTCCCCGTGATCTGCCATTATGAATACACAGCTGGCCGGGACACTCGTGAAACTGTTTGTTGGACATCACTGGTGAAGCAGCTGAAGTCAGTTAAGTGTCATCTTGGGCTAATGACTTGGTGGATGTCCAGATAGCATTTCTGTGGATTTGCGTCTTTTGTAAGAGCTGGTTGTGGAGATAAGATGGTGTGGAGCCTGGACAAATATAAATATAACCCCCCCCCCCCCCCCCCCCCATTTGTCTGTACAGATGTTTATCCTGAAATGCTTGAGGCTGTACTAACCCCTTCTGCACATGATCATTTTTGTATATTTCTAAAATTTCCTTCTTAACCACTACAATACTTTAACTTTACAGCGTTCATTATCCTTTGTGTTGGCTCTATGCAAACACAGATGTGTGTATGTGCATGCACAATGTTTATTAAGTTGATGGCCTCCAGTAGTGTAGTGGTGCCATTAAAAAGTGAGAGAAAGAAGCCATAAAGACTACTGAAACAAAAGAGGGTACATCTAACTGCAGTTCTCCACTGTAATGAATTTATTTAACCCAACAATGAGTTGCAGTGACTATCAGTTAAAACTACAGCAACACCACAGATGTGCCTGTGTACCAACTAATTTGTAACTATCTTTTTCTGTAAAAAGCATTTATGTGTATAAATACAGTATGTCCTCCCATTTAGATTTTTTCCAAGCACTACAGATTGATTTGCTCTGATGTAAGCATTAAGTGACGGAGTAGGACAAACTGATTCTATTTTTATTAATCCCATTTCCCTATACATTGTTTTGAGAGTTGACAGCTGCCAACCCTCTTTACCATGCCTACATTACCCAGAGTGCAATACTGGCCCAAACACAGCTAGGTCATTCTCTGGTGGCAGAGGAGATATTTGTTCCTTTTGTTGCAAGTTTGTCACTTGTATGAATTTAGATCTGTGTAAGACTGTACACAATAAATGTTGACAATGATTCATGTTTCATTTGGCCTCATTTAAAGAGATTAATTCATAAGGCACCAATAAAATCAATAATAAATGTTGCCAGTTGAGGTGGTTTGGGCAGCTGGTAAGGATGCCTCCTGGGCACCTCCCTAGGGAGGTGTTCCAGGCACGTCTAGCTGGGAAGAGGCCTTGGGGAAGACAAAGGACTAGGTGGAGGGATTATATCTCCAACCTGGCCTGGGAATGCCTTGGGATTCCGAAGCTGGTGCTAATTAATTTTACTTGGGAAAAGGAAGTTTTGGGTCCCCTGCTGGAGCTACTCCCCCTGCGACCTGATACTGGATGAGCAGACGAAGATGGATGGCCGGCCCAAACAAAATTTGGGCCAAAATTTAAAAAGATTTTATATTATAAAGAGAATTTGTTCAGTTTGTTTCTCTGTTCTGTATGTCTGCATATAAAAAATACAAAATTGATCTAAAAGAATAAAATAAAGGGAATAAATACACTATGGATGTGAACAGTATTTTTCCCTACATGCAGTGTCTCATTTAGTCAAATCGTCACAGAGCAAGAATCGGCTGAATTGCTTGGTGCCCTGTTCTATCAAGAGACAACTAATAGAATGAAAACAATGCCACTATTTCTCTTAATACCACTAGAGGGTGCCAAATCAGATATTTTAATACTATACATAGGCTCTGTGATTGTGCATTGTCTCAGTTTAAATTTCAGAATTTCACCTTTATTTAAACAAATTAGTACCAAACTACTTCCAACAATACATGATGTAGTAATATAGGTACTTACTGTATTCTTACATACTTATACATACTAATGTAAGACTTTATGAAAGTAAAAAGTTAACACTATCATCTTTGTTATGTCTGCCTGCTAGTTTAACCTTTGAGTTAATACTTGCTGCGCTGGGTTGGGGAAGAAAAGGCTGCGGTTGTATCAAACACATGGGGAGAAAGTGACACAAAGCCATAACTGAGTTTTCTGTTTTATTGATATACACTACTTTAGAGCCTACAGTATGATGCAAGGTATTCCCTTTGAATAATTTCAAAAAGCACTGCAGTCTTAAAAATTACAAAAAAATTTAACATACAAAATATACAAGAAATGACAATACAAGGTTTGGTAAACATCAGCTAAACCTGTATTTCCCTTATATTTTACAAAACATATATATGTATATACACGTGAGCGTGTGTGTGTGTATGTATATACTGTATATATATATATATATATATATATATATAAATACATACATATATACACACACATACACAACACTCATACATGTCCCCAACCTTTAGGAATGACATCCATTTTAATGTATCAAAAATAGAGTTGTACAGTCTCTGTTGCTTTACCATAATGTGAAATGGGAACATATTGTTCGGTCTTTGGTTGAGACAGACGAGTACGGCAGCCAGAGTTTACTGTCATTGCTGGTTTTGTTTCATTTTTTTGACAAGTCTTTCAAGCTGCAGAACCAGCTTCATATGCACAGAAAAAGACATTTCCCTCCTCCCACCTCAATGTACAGACTGTGCCCCCTTCCCCCCTCCAAAAAAACAAGTGAAATAATAATAATAGTTACAGACTTATGTCTTAGTCATGAGACAAAAAAAATCAACCCAGAATACAAACACACAGACAAACTGGTTTTCAAACAAGAGTTAAGGCATCCTAATTGTTTACATAGTGACATGATACTCTCACTATCTGAATGTTCACTTCTCTTTTCCGCTATGTAAAGTTCATAGGCAACGTTACAAATAGTTTATAATCTCGTTTTTCATATTCATTGTCATATCTCACATTTGCTGCTGTTATAGTTTGCATAGCCTAAATGCATGTGTGTGCTTCAGTTGTTGAAAATAGGACTCTTAAGAGTTCCTGTCTTCTGTACAGCATATTTGGTACAAACACCAACCAACCATGCATCTCTCTCACACACACATATATATACATACACACACACACACACACACACAACTGAATTTTTTAAAAATGCTCGCAGCACTGTCCTTGACAAGGCAGAATGGCTGATGGACAACTCCAGAATGCTAGCAGATTCAATCAAGCATCTCCAACAAGTCTACATTCTACTTCTATGTAGAGGCATCAAGGTCTTTTTTTCCTTCTCATTTTAAAAGGCATTAGCAGATTTAAAATGCATAGCAGAATCATTTTTGGAAACTGTTACCTGGAAACTGACTTGAAACCGTCATAAGCAACACTCCTCAGCTCTCACATGCAGGAGCATTATTGTCAAGCTTAAGGCCCCCCCCCAAAAAAAAACCCCAATGGGAATCTGTCTGTTCACATCCACGCCAGAAACCTGCCTGAAGACACTCTTTCCTCGAGACTGGTATTGCTGCCGTACAGGCACTGCATATCTGTCAGAATAAGAAATATGAATACATCATCGTGAATAGACACCATTCTGGAGACAATTGAAGGAGAAGTGTATGATTGTGAAGAGCAAACATTGATTGTGGCAAACAGGGAGAAGTGCATCCAGATGTTCTCTATACTTTGGGCTTTGTTATTTGACCTTGTTCATTAGAGCGGGGAACAACACATACATGTAATATATAAACATCTTTTAGTATAAAATACTTTCCCATTATATTGTCATACCATCTCAGGTATGGTGGCTGTCAGGAATTCAAAGGCACACAAGGGCCCCTGGGAGATTTGGGGAGTTATTGCATGGGAAGAAATTTCAGAGGCAGAGACGTCTGTCTCTCTGGTTTAATAAAAACACTTCTCTGTAACGTGGAAATAAGGGGCATCTTCAAATATCTTTGAATGAAAATTAAAGGGGGAACTCGGTCCTTAAACCCCATCCCTCTTTAGGATTCATGAAATCGTGTTTCCAAAACAATATTATAGTCACACTCAAAGCCAGCTGTGCAAAACAGCAACAAAAAAAAGCTTTAGCTACCATTCAGAGCTGCTACGTATTAATAAGGCATTTGTTCAACTTGAAGAAGATAAAGAAATACAGGAGAGGGGAGGTCGTAAATGAGGAAACACTGGACAAAAGTAGGAAGAGAAAAGGGGATTCATGTACAGATATCTACACGGCTGAAAGGTTGCTAAAAGTTGTGGAATGTTGCAGGTTGCAGATCCCGGACCAGCGCCAGAGGAACTCGTCCTCCCCGCTGGGTCCCTGCACTCCAGACCTGAATGGTTGTATCAACTGAAAGGGACAAAAACAAGGAGCGGACAGTGTCGTCATCACTGAGCCAAGAGTGTTCAGCCAGATATTCAAATTATTTTTGTAAATTTCTTCTTATTTAACTCCTTTTTTTTTGCTGATAATTGAAATTCTGATCCTTTAGGGTGGTTAGATTTAAATTTGGCAATCCAATTTTACACCAAATTAATTTCTCATCTCCAACTTCCGAGTGTGATTAGTTACGTGAGTAACACTCTTCAGAACAGTTTGGAATCCCAGCTCTGGCTTCCCGTGAGAGCACTGGGCACTCCTGAGTTTCTCTGACTCTTATATTTCTCAAGACGTCTTCGTTGATGAAGGCCAATGCTGGTGACGGGGGGAGGACAACACACATTGTCTCTGCTATAGAGAGCTATTCGAAAAGAGAGTGCTCCATAGTCATGGACAGCTGATTGATCAGGAAGACAGCGGTGCTTTGAGACGGCAGGCACACACCTAATGAAGAGGGACGGGGGGGGTCGCATCTGATTCTCCAACCATTTTAACCTCGATAACTCGACATGCTCATATTCCACCGCTCACCGTTCTCTTTACCCTGTGTGAGGTTGTGAGTTCTGTATCTGCATCTCTAAATAAGATAAATCGTCTTTTGAATGAAATCAGAGGAGACAAATGAGAGTTTCTTCTTGTCAGGCTGGTGGCGGAGCAGGTCCATGAGGCTTTGACCACAGTCTCTTATCTCTTCCTGCCCTCTTGTCCCTGACCAGGATTGGGGTCTGGGGTCAAGAACCGGAGGGGGGGGGGGGGGGGTCATTTCACGGCCCAAAAGCCTGTGTCAGGGGCAAAGTGCTGGCTGGGCTACGACTGGCTGTGTGCTGTTGGAGGACCATGAGTGCTGGGGGACTGGGACATGTCTCTGCCGATGATTTCATTCACTGCGAAGAGAAAAACAAACAAAACATGCATTAACGCATGTTCAAGGTATCATTTACTTAAATTACATTTTGATGTGATTTTGACTGGAAATTAGTGAAGGGCGTACAACGCCAAAGCTCCAAAGCTTGTTTTACTTCTGTAACACGCACTGTTTTAAGACATTGTGTCAAGGGAAGAATACCACGAGACTCATGGCGTCCGAAAGTCCATAAAGCGTTTCATTCAGGCAGTGGTGGCCTAAAGGTTAAAGAAGTGAGCATGTGACCGGGAGGATGCAGACCGTCAGGATCAAATATGAGTGGGGAAAGTGAAAGAGATGCGAATGTCCCTCCCTCATTATCACCAGT